>NC_089744.1:54699098-54739098 GCF_040412425.1 Macrobrachium rosenbergii
CAGTTGTTTTCGTAATACGGAAATGGGTTTAAAAATCACTTGATTTCTCCGATAAGCAATTGCAAGGCAGGAAAACTCCCATTTTTAACAAATAAAAAACATTCATAGTAGCATGAAGCTTAAAATGGAAAAACATATCCACAGTTATGTGACTGTATAAATATAATTAAAAATGAAGTTATACAGGGAGTTTTCCAGAAACTGTACGATTCCCCGTTTGCGAAGTTCTACAGGGAGTTTTCGAGAAACTGTACGATTCCCCCTTTGCGATGCAAACATTTTAATAACACGATGAGAAGACCTCCTTTGCGATGCAAACATTTTACTAACACGATGAGAAGATAACTCGTAGAAAATAAAATTACAAAGAATTTATAAAAACCTATGCAAATGTCCCCTCTTCTAACAAAAACCACATCTGTCTTCTAAACAGGAGACATCAATATATAAAACAAGAAAAAAAATGCGCCGAAGTTTCTTCGGCGCCATCGAGCTTTCTGTACAGCATATAATCAAGGCCACCGAAAACAGATCTATTTTTCTGTGGTCTCGGTATACTGCTGTATGAGCCGCGGCCCATAGAGCTTGAAAAACGACTCTGTGGTGGCTTGGCCTATATCGTTGCCAGAAGCACGATTATGGCTAACTTTAACCTTAAATGAAATGAAAACTACTGAGGCTAGAGGGCTGCAATTTGGAATGTTTGATGATTGGAGGGTGGGTGATCAACATAGCAGTTTGCAGCCCTCTAGCCTCAGTAGCTTTTAAGATCCGAGGGCGGACAGAAAAGTGCGGACAGAAAAAAGTGCGAACGGACAGACAAAGCCAACACAATAGTTTTCTTTTAAAGAAAACTATATAATACTTTGTCATTTTTAACGATCTGTCGAAAATATAAAACTTAGCAAAGCGGAAAAGTTTTCTTTTACAAATCTTCATTTCGTCTTGAACGGGTGAAATGTAGTAATCCTTCGCTGATTTGGTTCATTTTTAAAGGTAGATATTTTTTCCTTCGCTGTCATTTATAAGGTTTCCAGTAGTTCTGAATATAAACAAAAACCCAGGTAATCTCGATTTGTTTAACTGGCAACGAACACAGATCCAATTCCTAGTGTAGCTACTCTTCTCAACTCGGAGTTTTTTCCCCCCCAAAAAAAATGGAATAAAGTAAAAAAAGAAATATGCTATGTAGTTTAAGAAATGCTGGACACAACTATAACGTATTCCCCAATCGTTAAAGGAACCATAGTGCCTAAAGTGGTCATATACGGCATATTGCAGCATTGGTGGAAGCGCGTGAAAGCATCAGTAAACACCAATGGCTAATTATAAAGAGAACGACCTCCCAAAGGCACAGACGGTTTTACAGCAACTATACTTTTATAAAGCCTTCCTTTTTCATACTCGTTATATTGCTTCTAATATAAAATATACTACACCTTGGTCGACTCAGCACAACGATAGCGATTAGTAAACACATGATACGTTCTACAGAAAGACACCTTGTTTGATGTTTTATCTTTTATTTTACAACTTATTCCATAAGTGTTACAACCTTGTTAACATCATGCGCCGTTCATAAAACTGTAAATGCTACGTGGTTCCAACACAAAACCAGTTTTATGTGTTCCTTACTGTGCCGCGGTTGTTCTTTCATGCCAGTTTGGTGGCACAGGTGCCATTTTCATTTATCACCCTCCCACCATTTTGTAATCGTAAACAGATATACACTCAATTTCACTAGTGTTTCAGTTCCTAAAATAATCCCACCTGCTGTATAGATACACAGTATCGGTTCATCACTTTTATAACCACAGTTACGTACGGCGATAAAATTTAAACGTAGTCAGGTAAACAGCTGGTAATACTCAGAAGGGTACACGACCGACTGATCTCTCAGAAACGACAACAAAAATCCAGCCAATGAAATGTATAAAAAAACACTTAGGCAAGTCTTAAAAGAATGAGCGCAGATTCAGGTAACATTCTTTCCAGCAGAGTTGCGCAATGTCAATCATACGTAACTAAGAAACTATGAGCAATTTTGTAAGTTTTTTGAGCAACATACTATGAGCAATTTTGGAAGTTTTTTGAGCAACATACTAAGGAGAATAATAGTTCCAAATGTCGCCATCGAAACTGCTTCGTTTCTGAAGGCTTTCTTTTAAAACCAAGATAAAATATAACTTTGAATACTCTACTTATTCCTATTTGCAGCTCCATTATTTAAAGTTCAAAACCATGATAAAATACAACTTTGAATACTCTACTTATTCCTATTTGCAGCTCCATTATTTAAAGTTCAAAACCATGATAAAATACAACTTTGAATACTCTACTTATTCCTATTTGTAACTCCATTTTTCTGCGAGTAAAATCATGATAAATTATAAATACCAAAACTGTAGTTATTCCTATTTGTAGCTCCATTATTTCAAGTTGACTGTGCATGTTGTTGAACGTTTCCTTATATTATTTACTTTACTTTAAAATCTGATACACCATTCCTACTGCAGGACTTCATATTTTTCTGTAGTTAAGTTCCATTTTAGAGCAAGAATGAGCCAGTCGAAACTAGTTTCCAAAAAATAATACTGACAATAACAGATCATAACGAGACACTTCGGAGAAATTCAAAGTTTATTTATTCCAGAAAACACGAAAGGCTGGATACTGCACCTGTATCCCGAAGCAAGTGGTGGACGCTAATGAAACGTTTCTGCTATCGACGCCCCATCACGAACAGATTAGAAGACACATTGATTTTGAACATAAAACTAGGGGAACAACTGCCAAGATCATAGATGTCGAAATCATCGTAGTCTGTGTATACATACATACATACATACATATATATATATATATATATATATATATATATATATATATATATATATATATATACATAAACATACATAAACATAAACGCACATATATATATATATATATATATATATATATATATATATATATATATATATATATATATATATATATATATATATATATATATATATATATATATATATTATATATAATAATATATATATATATATATATATATATATATATTATATATATAATATATATATATATATACACACACATATTATATACACACACATTAAAGGATACACATAAACATGGCTATCATGGTTACGTATAAATAACCCCACAATTTATAGCATGCACTTAAACATTTTTATTGAAATAAGGATGAGCTATAAGTACGATGAGCAATAAGTTGTATTATTAAAATTTCCCTTCCTTAATCATGAACACCATCATCACCCAGAGCTACAGTATCCAAATGTCTTCTCACTATACCCAAGCACATATATGCACACTTTATAACCTGCGTTTTTTGTACGCAGTGTGCGTGTATGTGCCGCAGATACACGAGACTTCATTTTTTTATATTACAAATTTGATTTCAGTTTGATTACTGAGGTATACACAAGGTTCAAAGTTCGTTCTATATATAATAAACAGGATTAGATAGAATGAAATCTAAAGACTTTATTCTCTGCTGATGGCATGTGCGCATATACGGACTAAGCATATCAAAACTCCAGTTTAATAAAACAGAATTAAAAATAAAATTTGCAATATAAAGGAATCAAAATTATTTGCTTTTGTTTTTAACCCATAACCTTGGAATGGGCATGTATATGCAATTGTAAGGTAGATGTATAAGCTGAAACAAATAATCGAGGTAATGCTATTTATTTTTGATGCAAGAATTCTTTTGAGATATTAATGAAAGCTCCAGATGATTACTGTGGTACTCAAAAATGACGGATAACAACACCTCAATATACACAACGACCCAAAGCCACCATTTTGGTAAATCTAACCTGATACAAGTTTAGCATGACAAGCAAGGCATACACAAGAACTAAGAATTTTCTTTGAGCTCTCTAAGTGATCTTGACATCGCACAAATTACCATCGATAAGCGGTCATTGACAAACACACACAATGGCTCAAAGTAACTTGCAGACAAGTGAGAGTTTCTACATGTTCTATTTTTAAATTTTTGGCCTGGAACAAAACTTCCCTATAATCCTTCCTACGGCCTTGCCCTTGTTTCAAGGTTATGAGTTATGATTTGCAGACTAAAGTTCAGCGCAAACGTAAAAGTCTCTCAATATAAACTGGCCTGGCTGTACAGTGGTTACAGACTTTTGGGGCTCTCCCAGGACCCAGGGGATTCATGGAAAAGCATCCTGGCCTGTGAACTTCGTTAAAATTCAATTTCAGAACTGTGAGATTTGTTAAATTTCTTGTTTTTTTATTCATTTTTTGGCTTTACTCTCTTAAATTTTATAAAGTAATGCCATTTTCAATCTAGTGTAGCCCTGAAGAAGTCCATATGTTATTGACTGGAACAGCAGTCAGCTATGGAATGAAATAATACAGTAGGAGTAAGAATTTTTTTTTTATCAACTGAAGATTTCAGTCCTGAAGATTTGCCAAATGTGTATTGGTACTTGAGGAAAATAACAAAGATTATGCCAGAGAAGCAAGATTTATTAAGTGTAATTGTAGTAAGCGCGATCTTTTATGCAAACACCTATATTTCCCTTACTCATACAGAAATACACTAAGCCAAGCTCCTGTACCAATAAACTACAACTTTAATACAACGCCTCAAGTAATTTCCACAACATTATGCAACTGTTCATTCTGTAGTCACACAGAACAGGCCCACAACTACACATACTTCCATTTGTATATGTTCTATCTATGATGATATATTGGAAAGTTATATAATGTATTATACTAAAACAGGAAAGGAAAAGCGAAGCATATTTTTATATAAAATAGCCAAAACATATTAAATTACTGACGTGAATTTCAAATGCTCAGCGTAGGTCAAATTCTCACCTGAAATTTCAAAATTTTAAAAATTCCATCATCGTAGAAAAAGAAATAAAAGGAACGGCTGCGTCCACTGCATTCAGTTTATAGGAAGTCAATTTTCAGTGTTTCTGATAATTACTTTTATCGTGTTGTTGCCCTCCGCCAGTAACTTTGTTCATCTACGAAATAATGATAAACACAGGAAGGATAAAGTCGGAGTGCAGTTACCCAGAAAAGGTAATTATGAGAAAGATTTAAAAGACGGTAAAAACTGAATGCAGCTCACTCAGCCATCATTTTTAACTCTGTCGTGTCTGAACAAGAGCCTTCCATTTGCATGTCACTTCAGAACTAACATATACACATCAATATCAAAATCAAATGTTCTACCCTGAACACGTTCTCCAGTAAATTCCCTCTTACTGCAAATAACATTCCTTCCATGGAAAGAAAAAAAAAAAAGTGGAAAAAAAATCCCTAAACAGACAGGAAGGAAATACAATACAAATAAAGCCTTGACGACTTCGAATGTTGACAGCTATGAAACGAAGCAGAAGTCGACGACCTAGTAGCGACGTGGGGGAAAAGGCGGCGTTTAATCACATCGAATCTCTTCTTGAGAGAGAAGAGAGAGAGACAGAGAGAGAGAGAGAGAGAGAGAGAGAGAGAGAGAATAAAAAAAGCTCCGAGATTACATTACAACATGTATGAGATGACTACTTAATCACTGAACCAATTAATGCCACAAAACTGATGGACAGGACGATACAAAACCCAGTTTTCAGGGCAACAAGGGCATGAATCGTAAGAGGTTTCCGTGCCCACCTATTTCCTTTATCAATGGAACCCTTCTGGGGCTCTTGATCGAGTGAAAAGGTATAATTATATCCATATCCATCTGGGGCAAGAAAGGCACGGGTCTAATGGGCATGACTCGATAGAAATGAGGTCTCTCCCCACGGAAGGAGAAAGCCTTGTGGCCATTTGTAAACAAGACCGATGGGGAAGTATCTCTTCCGCACAAATTGCCTGTTAAGTCGGTAGTCAATAGGTGGGATAAAGATCAGGTTCGGAGAAAAGGGATGGAAAGGAGGTAGGGGAGGAATAGGGAGGGGAGCGAAGGAGGTTTAGCCTGACTGGGGAGATAGAGGGAGATTTCGAGGGGTACTGAAAATGGGGGAGTTACGGAGGGGAGGGGGTGGGGAGGACGAAAAGTAAGTTGAAAGGGGGCTGCGATTGCCGAGGGATAAAATGAAAAGGGAGATAGCTACTAAAGGGAGAATGTCTGTCCATCCGCATTTCGGCAAATGACAAGAGGAAATAGATTCAGCAAAGAGGGAGGTCTCGACAAGGAAGATACGATCAAATTCTGAGGAGATGCCGTTCATAAATACAGAAATGGTTTCTGAAACATTTTATAAAAGTAAAGAGAACGGGATGTAAATATTGTATTTAAAAAGCCCTATTTTTTAAGTACAAGTCAACATAAAAAAGTTTTTTAATTACCTTAGATTTCTTCAATTGCTGGCTGATGATCAGTTTAAACCAGCATTGATAACTAAACAACCAAAATTCTCTATTATTTTACGAAACAAAAGTTGATTAAAATTGGAAATATTTACATACAAGCAAAAATGCAGAACGTTTCCTTGAGGAATTTTTCTGCGTTATTCTTCTATTAAACAATCGATCAAATAGAGGTCGGAGTTATCGCGAGTAAATTTTGGATAAATTTTCCGATAATAATCACGGAAGGACAAAACAGATGATATATCAAAATATATCAAGTTATATTCAAGTTTTAAGTTTAATATATATATATATATATATATATATATATATATATATATATATATATATATATATATATATATATATATATATATATATATATATATATATATATATATATATATATATATATATATATATATATATAATGGGGTTTTTATATAAGCTTTCTTATATATATATGTACTGTATATATAGTATAGATGGGTTATGTATGTATACAGTATATATATACTGTATAGATGGGTTAGCGTATATTCAACGTCTTTTGTTATTTTCACCTGGGGGCGGAGGTACGTAGAAAATGCTGAAACGAATTTATTTCAAGTTTCATCAATAATATGCGATTCTGGAGGATATACATGTATAGTGTACATATACTGTATGTATGTATGTATGTATGTGAGTATATATATATATATATATATATATATATATATACATATATATATATATATAGGCAATGATATTGGGATTCTGAGTATATATATATATATATATATATATATATATATATATATATATATATATATATATATATATATATATATATATATTCAGAATCCCACATCATTGGTGAAACTTGTGTGTGTGTATATATATATATACATATATATTGTCACGATGCGTACCAAGTACCTGATTATTACACAAGTAATCACAAAATTAATAAATTTACCTCCCTTCAGCCAGATACCTGAACTCTCATAACAATAAGAATTACGACTGAGTACTCTAAAGGTAACAGTGATCCCTTAAGAAAGCTCATTAATCACATGAAAAATCAAACTAAGTTTATAAAGACTAGTGTGGGGTATCAACAATTAAGCAAGAAATATACTACAGTAAAAGGTCATCGCTCCATCAAACACCTTCAATTGTTTCCCTGGTCTTAATTCACTTCAGCAAAACTAAAATTACCACTTTGCCTTATGCATACACAATTATTCCTAATCACTGGTGGTCAATGAATGAAACACTGTTTTTAAAAAGTTTTAAATAAAAAATTTATTTTTAAATTCAAAATTTAGAATCAGAATTCCCAGTCTGAAAAATTTACTATTACTTGAAAACAACACAAAATTTAATTAATTGAGTTAAATTATTATACAAACTAAGTCACAAAAACTTTATTTATCAAGAAATTAAATTAATCAAGCAAAATTTAAACTATCAAAATTACTCAAGATTTGAAAAGAAAATTTTAATAAATGAAAAATAAATCAAGTATGCAATGTTAAATCACCAAGAAATATCTAAAATGCCTAATAAATAAATGTTAAATCACCAACACAAGAAATGTGAAAAATCAAGAGCTTGCAAACACAAGAACACACAAAAATACACAAAAGATTTATCAATGATAATTTCACCAAGGGAAAAATTCTTTTAACACACCTTATTATACCAAAATTTAAACTATCAAAAATTACTCAAGATTTGAAAAGAAAATTTCAATAAATGAAAATTAAATCAAGTATGTAATGTTAAATTACTAAGAAATATTTAAAATGCTAAGTAAATAAATGTTAAATCACCAACACAAGAAATGTGAAAAATCAAGAGATTGCAAACACAAGAACACACAAAAGATTTATCAATAATAATTTCACCAAGGGAAAAATTCTTTTAACACACCTTATTATACCATGGTAATAATAAATAAATTTCACTTTACCTTACACAAGCTTGTGAAAACCTTTGTAAAGCCACTTGCACCTGCTTTATATTCACAAAACACACTTTTTATTTGGGCCCCATTACTATTAAACAGTTTCACTAAATTCAGATCTCAAAAGCTAATACTAATACTAGTGACCACACTAACACTTTACGTTAATAACTACTCTCTTTTGAGAGAGAGAGAGAGAGAGAGAGAGAGAGAGAGAGAGAGAGAGAGAGGAACCAAACTGATCATCTCTCAAAATAAGAATGAGCAAATCTGAGGAGTCCAGTAGCACGTAAAACACTCAAGTGATGTCATTAAGGCATTTTGGGAATGAGATACTAAACCGAAGGCTCTAAAGGGCATATGTGATTTGAACAAATAAAAAAAATATGGGACGCGATCAGAACAATGTGATCAGAGCAATGCAATCTTAAACATGACACAATTGCCATGTGTTTCAGTACAACGCTGGTTCACATTTCTCGAAAGTACATGTCTTTACAAGAGAATCATATGGAACACATGTAACATTGCGAAATCACTCGTCTTCTTCTCGTATGGGACAAAGCGTTTACAGAAATCCTTACACAATCAAACAGATTGCAACAGGCTAATTATGACTGGCATGTTTTTAAAAAAAAATGAAAAACCCGAACGAAGCAGCGATTGTTATTCCCAACCTGTTAGCGCTTTATCTTAACTGGTGGCAGATGGCACATCTGGTCTAAAACTCGAATCTCTCTCTCCCGCTACTACGCTATTATCAGGAGAGAAATTTTTAATTCTAAATTATGCTGTTAAGTTATCTAAATCACTCATTCTTTTGAGATCTGACACTACACCACATATGATATTTCAATAATTATTATTATTATACATAACACACGATAAATAGAAGAGTAAATATATCAAAACTATAGGAAGATATACTTATTACAAGGCAACACCATGAAAATATATATACATATATATAGATAATCACAATAAATATATACATATACATGTATATCCTCCAGAATCCCACATTATTGGTGAAACTTTGATAGCAAAGCAAAAACTACGAAATTAAAGCAAATAAAATATCAATATATATATATATATATATATATATATATATATATATATATATATATATATATATATATATATATTATATACATTATATATATATATACATAGAAATATTCTGGGAATGAAAACTAAGGTACAAAGTTTCCTACGTTAACAAAAGTACAGAAAAAGAGGGATGGAATCACATGAAAACTATAGATAATATAAATGCTATACAACGAAATAAATATATAAAAAAATATTCTAATATATTGCCAAAAAACAATAAAATTTTATATATATATAATATTATGAAAAATACAATCAAACTGAACAAACTATGAAGTGCATTACTGAAAAAAATACATAATACAAAAAATTATATATCTTTGCCTTTGAACTCGCCGTCCTATCTATAACATAATCTCTAACAGTTACGTCGGAAGATATGAGATAAAATCACAATTTATGCACCGATAACAAGAAGATATTAATTATAAGCCCGAATAACAAACATTTTACATAATATGCTACAGCAGTTACAGAGATAATGCAATCCCTGAAAAATAAAAAGACATCTTTGGAAGTTAGCGATAATACAATCCCTGAAAAATAATATTTTGTTACAGCGGAATGAAAACTGAAAAAGGTACAAAGTTTCGATTACGTTAACAAAAGTACATAAAAAAGAGGGATGGAATCACAACCCTGAAAAATAAAAAAACTATAGATATCTCTAAAAAGACACCTTTAAACGCTCATAAAACAGAAATAAATACCTTTGTAAAAAAATCCGCACCTTTGGAAGTTCAATCAATTGAAAATAAAAGACACCTTTGGAAGTTACAGCAATAATACAATCCCTGAAACCAAAAAAACAATCTCCCTGAAAATAAAATTTTATATTACAATCCCGTTCTTTCACGTCTGAAAAATAAAAAGACATAATATTCTGAAAAATAAAAAAGAAAATACGATAATAATGAAAAATTCTTCCTTTCAAACTGGAAGTTAGCGATAATACAATCCCTGAAAAATAAAGACACCTTTGGAAACAAACTCCCTGAAAAATAAAAAGACACCTTTGCATTACTGAAAATAAAAAGACACCTTTAGAATAAAATTGAAAAATAAAAAATAACTGTGATAATACAATCCCTTTTTACAGCGATAATACAATCCCTGAAAATAAAAATAATTAAAAAAGACAACCTTTGGAAGTTACAGCGATAATACAACCCCTGAAAAATAAAAGACACCAAAGTTACAGCGATAATACAATCCCTGAAAAATAAAAAGACACCTTTGGAAGATTGATAAAATCACAATCCCTGAAAATTAAAAAATTTATGTTACAAAAATAATGCAATCCCTGAAAAATAAAAAGACACCGATAACAAGAAGATATTAATTATAAGCCTTTGGAATAATACAAACCTGAAAATTTTACAGCGATAATACAATCCCCTGAAAAATAAAAGACTACTTTGGAAGAGAGATAATGCAATCCCTGAAAAATAAAAAAATAAAAAGACACCTTTGGAAGTTACAGCGATAATACAATCCCTAAAAAAAATAAAACCCCTGAAAATAAAAAGACCTTTGGAAGTTACAGCGATAAACAATCCCTGAAAAATAAAAGACACCTTTGGAAGTTACAACGATAATACAATCCCTGAAAAATAAAAAGACACCTTTGGAAGCTGATCCCTGAAAATTAAAAGACACCTTTGGAAGTTACAGCGATAATACAATCCCTGAAAAATAAAAAGACACCTTTGGAAGTTACAGCGATAATACAACCCCTGAAAAATAAAAAGACACCTTTGGAAGTTACAGCGATAATACAATCCCTGAAAAATAAAAAGACACCTTTGGAAGTTACAGCGATAATACAATCCCTGAAAAATAAAAAGACACCTTTGGAAGTTACAGCGATAATACAATCCCTACAGCAATAAAAAAAAAAAAGACACCTTTTTGATAATACAATCCCTGAAAAATAAAAAGTTACAGCGATAATACAATCCCTGAAAAATAAAAAGACACCTTTGGAAGTTACAGCGATAATACAATCCCTGAAAAATAAAAAATAAAAGATAATACAACCTTAAAAAGACACCTTTGGAAGTTACAGCGATAATACAACCCTGAAAATAAAAAGACACCTTTGGAAGTTACAGATAATACAATCCCGATAATACAACAGCGATAATACAATCCCTGAAAAATAAAAAGACACCTTTGGAAGTTACAGCGATAATACAATCCCTGAAAAATCCCTGAAAAAAATAAAAAAAGACACCTTTGGAAGTTACAGCGATAAATAATACAATCCCTGAAAAATAAAAAGACACACCTTTGGAAGTTACAGCGATAATACAATCCCTGAAAAATAAAAAGACACCTTTGAAGTTAAGTTACAATCCCTGAAAAAAAATAAAAGACACCTTTGGAAGTTACAATAATACAATCCCTGAAAAAAAAAGACACCTTTGAAGTTAAGCGATAATACAATCCCTGAAAAATAAAAAGACACTTTGGAAGTTACAGTGACAATACAAAAATGAAAAATAAAAAGACACCTTTGGAAGTTACAGCGATACAGCGATAATACAATACCAAGCAATAATCTGAAAAATAAAAAGACACCTTTGGAAGTTACAAATAATACAATCCCTGAAAAATAAAAAATAAAAGACACCTTTGGAAGTTACAGCGCGATAATACAATGAAAAATACAATCCCTGAAAAATAAAAAGACACCTTTGGACAGTTACAGCGACCTTTAGTTACAGTGATAATACAATCCCTGAAAATAAAAAAATAAAAAGACACCTTTGGAAGTTACAGCGATAATACAATCCCTGAAAAATAAAAAAAAGACACCTTTGGAAGTACAAGAAAAATAAAAGACACCTTTGGAAGTTACAAAAATTTACAATCCCTGAAAAATAAAAAGACACCTTTGGAAGTTACAATAATACAATCCTTTGGAAGTTACAGCGATAATACAATAAAAATAAAAAGACACCTTTGGAAGTTACAGCGACAATACAACCCTGAAAAATAAAGACACCTTTGGTTAAGATTACAATCCCTGAAAAAATAAAAGACACCTTTGGAAGTTACAGCGATAATACAACCCTGAAAAATAAAAAGACACCTTTGGAAGTTACAGCGATAATACAATCCCGATAATCCCAACAATCCCTGAAAATAAAAAGACACCTTTGGAAGTTACAGCGATAATACAATCCCTGAAAAATAAAGACACCAATCCCTGAAAAGTTAAATAAAAAGCGATAATACAATCCCTGAAAAATAAAAAGACACCTTTGGAAGTTACAGCGATAATACAATCCCTGAAAAATAAAAAGACACCAATGAAAAATTAAAAAGACACCTTAAAAAGACACCTTTGGAAGTTACACAATAATACAATCCCTGAAAAATTAAAAAGACACCTTTTGACAGTTAATACAAAAAAAAGACACCTTTGGAAGTTGATAAAAATGAAAAAATAAAAAGACACCTTTGGAAGTTACAGCGATAATACAATGAAAAATAAAAAGACACCCCTGAAAATAAAAATGGAAAAAAAAAGACAGCGATAATACTTTGGAAGTTACAGCGATAATACAATCCCAATGGAAGTTACAGCCCCTGAAAAATAAAAAAGACACCTTTGGAAAAATAAAAAGACAAATTTGGAAGTTGGAAGTTACAGCGATAATACAATCCCTGAAAAATAAAAAAATAAAAAAAAACCTTTAGCAATAAGCGATAATACAATCCCTGAAAAATAAAAAAGACACCTTTGGAAGTTACAGCGATAATACAATCCAATCCAGAAAAATAAAAAGACTGAAAGTTAAAAATAATACAAAATAAAAAGAAATAAAAGCGATAATACAATCCCTGAAAAATAAAAAGACACCTTTGGAAGTTACAAGCGATAATACTGAAAAATAAAAGACACCCGATAATACAATCCCTGAAAAATAAAAAAGACACCTTTGGAAGTTACAGCAATAATACAAAAATAATACAATCCCTGATACAAAATAAAAAAGACACCTTTGGAAGTTACAGCGCGATAATACAATCCCTGAAAAATAAAAAGACACCTTTGGAAGTTACAGCGATAATACAATCCCTGAAAAATAAAAAAAACACCTTTGGAAGTTGATAATACAACCCTGAAAAATAAAAAGACACCTTTGGAAGTTACAGTTACAGCAGCGATAATACAATCCCTGAAAATAAAAAGACCCTGGAAGTTAAATAATACAATCCCTGAAAATAAAAAAGACACCTTTGGAAAAATCCCTGAAAAATAAAAAAAAAGACACCTTTGGAAGAGCGATTACAATCCCTGAAAAATAAAAAGACACCTTTGGATTAATACAATCCCTGAAAAATAAAAAGACACCTTTGGAAGTTACAGCGATAAATCCCTGAAAAATTAAAAAAAATAAAAGAGCGATAATACACCTGAAAATAAAAAGACACCTTTGAAGTTACAGCGATAATACAATCCTGAAAAATAAAAGACACCTTTGGAAGTTACAGCGATAACACCTTTAGTTACAGCGATAATACCCTGAAAAAAATAAAAGACACCTTTGGAAGTTACAGCGATACAATCCCTTTGGAAGTTGCGAAAATCCCTGAAAAATAAAAAGACAATAATACAATCCCTGAAAAATTAAAAGACACCCTTTGGACACCTTTGGAAGTTACAGCGATAATACAATCCCTGAAAAACAATCCCTGAAAAAGACACCTTTGGAAGTTACAGCGATAATACAATCCCTGAAAAATTAAAAAGACACCTTTGGAAGTTACAGCGATAATACAATCCCTGAAAAATAAAAAGACACCTTTGGAAGTTACAGCGATAATACAATCCCTGAAAATTAAAAAGACACCTTTGGAAGTTACAGCGATAATACAATCCCTGAAAAATAAAAAGACACCTTTGGAAGTTACAATACAATCCCTGAAAAATTGGAAGTTAGCGATAATACAATCCCTGAAAATAAAAAGACACCTTTGGAAGTTACAGCGATAATACAATCCCTGAAAAATAAAAAGACACCCAGCGATAATACAATCCCTGAAAAATAAAAAGACACCTTTGGAAGTTACAGCGATAATACAATGAAAAATAAAAAGACACCCCTGAAAAATAAAAAGACAACCTGAAAAATAAAAAGACAAGTTACAGCGATAATACAATCCCTGAAAAATAAAAAGACACCTTTGGAAGTTACCTTTGGAAGCGATAATACAATCCCTGAAAAACACCTTTGGAAAAAAGACACCTTTGGAAGTTACAGCGATAATACAATCCCTGAAAAAATAAAAAGACACCTTTGGAAGTTACAGCAATAATACAACCCTGAAAAATAAAAAGACACCTTTGAAGTTACAGTGATAATACAATCCCTGAAAAATAAAAAGACACCTTTGTTACATGATAATACCCTGAAAAAATAAAAGACACCTTTGGAAGTTACAGCGATAATACAATCCCTGAAAAATAAAAGACACCTTTGGACAGCGATTACAATCCTGAAAAATAAAAATACCTTTGGAAGTTACAGCGATAAAAATCCCCGAAAAATTTGAAAATAAAAGAAGCGATAATACAATCCCTGAAAGCAAATAATACAATACCCTGAAAAATAAAAAGACACCTTTGGAAGTTACAGCGATAATACAATCCCTGAAAAATAAAAAGACACCTTTGGAAGTTACAGCGATAATACAATCCCTGAAAAATAAAAAGACACCTTTGGAAGTTACAGCGATAATACAATCCCTGAAAAATAAAAAATAAAAAGACACCTTTGGAAGTTACAGCGATAATACAATCCCTGAAAAATAAAAAGACACCTTTGGAAGTTACAGCGATAATACAATCCTGAAAAATTAAAAAGACACCTTTGGAAGTTACTGATAATACAACCCTGAAAAATAAAAAGACACCTTTGGAAGTTACAGCGATAATACAATCCCTGAAAAATAAAAGACACCTTTCCTTTGGAAGTTACAGCGATAATACAATCCCTGAAAATAAAAGACACCACATAGACACCTTTGGAAGTTACAGCAATAATACATCCCCTGAAAAATAAAAAGACACCTTTGGAAGTTACAGCGATAATACAATCCCAGAAGAAAAATAACGAAAATAAAAAGACACCTTTGGAAGTTACAGCGATAATACAATCCCTGAAAAATAAAAGTTAAGTTACAATACAACCCCCCTGGAAGTTAAGCGATAATACAATCCCAATCCTGATAAACAATTGAAAAAAAAAAAGTTACTGCGATAATACAATCCCTGAAGAATAAAAAGACACCTATTGAAAGACAAAAAATGATTACGATATCAAATTTTAATGGGCAGATGCAATAGCCAAGGATTTGTAGCTTTCCTGACATTCCTAACATCACAGTGTTTGCCGTTCCTAACCACATAGAGGCTGAGGTTCCTAACTTCACAGAGGTTAACGCTCCTAACTTCAAAGAGGTCGAAAAAGTGACTTCGTAACTTTATAGATTGTGTTTTCATTAAACTTACGATAAATTTTTACGGCCTGGTTTTTATTTACATCGATGAAAACAAACTTCAAGGGCACGTGGCGACATAGCATGATGCTGACAAGTAAAGGCATGTAACCTCATGAACCGGATGACTTATATACATATACATGTGTATATATATATATATATATATATATATATATATATATATATATATATATATATATATATATATATATTATATAATTTACTTAACATATATAAATATATGTGTTATATATATATATATATATATATATATATATATATATATATATATATATATATATATATATATATACATACATAGTATGTGTCACTTGTATAGTTAATTTTATAATAGCTATTCTTTCATTTTTCATTATAACAACTCCAATGACCTTGCGATTAATTCCCATAAGTCTCACCTATCCTACACCAACCCTACCTAAAAACTACCCTGGGAAAATTTTTTAAATAATTGTAACGTTCTTGAAAGAGAACACCAAAGAATATTTAATTTTTTTTTTACCACATTTTCTACTACTGACTTCTTTCTCTTAGCATAAAGCAATGAGAAGGAAGACAGGCAAAGAGAGAGAAAAGCAAAGCCAGACGGAGACAGATGCAGGCAGACAAAAAGACATAGTTTTAAGGTATACCCTGCGGAGAATAAAGCGACATACGAGCACTTACACATACAAACAAGAGAGAGAGAGAGAGAGAGAGAGAGAGAGAGAGAGAGAGAGAGAGGTTGGTGGTTGGTTTAGATTTAGATGGCCTTATGCCAGCATGGACTAGTTAGTTTAGATATGAATGGCGGGAGGACTGGTGTGGGCACCTTCACGCCGGTGAGACAAGCGAAGACGGGTACACTGACAGAGATCTTATGTAATATCGCGGAGGGGGGAAAAAAATATGCCTGGAGACGGAGAGACAGGGAAAGATTTACAAGAATTCACACAATACCACGAGAGAGAGAGAGAGAGAGAGAGAGAGAGAGAGAGAGAGAGAGAGAGACGAGGGGGTGGGGTTCGGTAGAGAGTGATACGGATGCCCAGAGGTAACATACGTATACGGGACAAATCAATTTATGATACAAAAGTTCAAAAGAAACAACAGAAAATAACCTGTCAACTCACAGATGTGCAGGGAGAATTCATAGCACTATAAATTTAGAGAATGTTGGAATTATGATAATTCTAATCAACTTATATTGGAATGAATTTGGCGGGAAAGAGGAATTACACTTTTTCGCATTTTTGCCAGACAAGAATTCAGGAATAGAAAACCGGCGGTCATCATTAATATTAAAATGGTCATGAATTCTGACACCACACCAGTATATTTTGTCAATCCCACAATCCTGGATGACATCAATGTTGACTGAATAATAAATCCATAAAGTACATATTAAAGACTTCAAAGACAATCAAACAATATATAACCAAGTGTCAAATGTATTTAACATATCACATAGTGATGTGATTTTAGTTACAGTCCTTATGAACAGATAACCTACTATATATTCATGTTACTATGATTATGCAATATAATGCACTACATAGTACTACATGTAAGATAGAGTATAAAACTATTTAGAGTACAAGAGAGTGTGGTAGGTTACTTAATTCATCGGGAACATATACACACAATACACAATTACCATAACCATTTCCGGCGCAGGTCTACATTTCTATTATATACAAAGATGTACAGTTACTGTACGCGCTTCACGTAACTGTACAACGAGAACAAGGTATATGCACTTCCTACGTACCAAACACTTGTCCACACGTGTTTCACATGAAGCAAAATAATGAAAAATAGGTAAAATACATACAATGTTCATATATATATATATATATATATATATATATATATATATATATATATATATATATATATATATATGTGTATGTGTGTGTGTGTGTGTGTGTGTGTGTGTGTGTTTTATCTTTATGGCATCACTATGCGTCCCATTACCCTTAATGCAGCGTAATGGTACCCTGTTTCCCTACTCTGAATTACATTATACTATATGTTAGTCTCATACATCTTCCATTTGAGGATATTTCCTCTGGTAAGAGTTACTGGATACATAATTTGTGGTGTGATAACAGCCATAGACTCTTCCATTGCCGTTCATGGTCTGTCTTCATGGTAAGCCCTGGGTCTCGCCCACTCTCCCGGCAACAGAAGTATCCCTTACCATTCAGCTTTTGTGTTGAAGTGATGCCTCAGAGTAACTTTGAAGACGCAGAAGGAATCGTCTATGGGGTTTCGGTAAGTCGAATGAGGTGGAATGAGGTGGAATGGAATGGAATATAAAATGTAAGCCAAAGGCCAAGCGCTGGGACCTATGAGATCATTCATAGCTGAATATGGGAAATTTAAGAGTGAAAGGTGTTGAAGGTGTAACAGGTGGAAAACCTCGCAGTTCTGCATAACACTATGAAACAACTGTCAGGAGAGGGTGAAAAGTAAGATGGAAGAAAGAATTTGAACAGAGGCACAGTATAGGGAATGAAAGGGGTTGCAACTACGGGCCGAAGGAACGCTGTAAAGAACCGAAAGTAATGCCGAATGGGGTGGGTTGCGCCGCACGTCATGATTAGTCATAGACTGACCAACCATGGCACGGGACATTAGCCATGATGACAACGGCGTGGTCATCACCCAAAATAACCTCCACGGAAGCTTGGAAATGTATAAATATTTCCTTGATAATACTATGGACGTGAAGTGCACGATAAATTAATCCGCTATCGCCGGAGAGAGCAGACATCACCTTTATACTACAACCCTCTGTCTTCATATAACTCGCTCGCCCCGCGCTGCGCGACCAAACATATGTTTTCTGTATCAACTGTACCCAAATTCAGTCCTGAGCACTATAAAATCTCCATCGGCTCCTTCATGGCGAAAAGGGCAGGGCATGGGAGGTGACCGGCGTTGCCACATCAAATCTTCCCACTCACGTTGTATGGTATATGAAGGCAACATAAGTTATACAACACACATATAATTGGTTGCTAATCAAGTTTTGCCAATTATTAAAGGCCCTCGTAATTTTCTAGCATTTAACAACAGTAAAACAACACGTTTATTCTTAAACGTGACAAAAAAAATTTCCAGCGCTGCCAGTTCCTCTCTCACGTGTTAAGCTGACCTCAGGGCATAAAGATGACAAACAGCCCGTGCCTCCACAAGGGAAGCTTAGTCAAAACAGTAAACACTCACTGACTCATTAAGGAGACTGTCGCCTTACAAACAACATGGAACGATGGAAGGAAGTCCTCGTTCCCGCATTAATCTTCATCCACAGGCTCGAGAAATCGTTCATAGGGTCGTTAAGTACTTTTCTAAAGAAAAGGCAAACCGTGGACCCATTGCGGATATCAGAAAAACACTGCAACGCGCCTCAGAAGCAACAATGATATCGGAGAGAACAATCAGCAGGATTTGCAAAGAAGGCAAAGATATGGAAGAGAGATGCGGCACAGCAATTTTCCTGGAACGGGAGAAGCATCAACCGAGAACCGTGACAGATGTCAAAATCGACATGACCGTTTTACTAGAACTGTTTTAGACTTTTATGTAAGGAAGGAAGTACCAACGCTTGATATAATCAAAGACGCGTTAAAACACAATAGAAATTTTTCATCGGGTATGGGCATTCATGCAAAGGTATCTTGTATGTTATAACGATAAAAACTGATACAAAAACAAAGAAAAAAAAAACAATGAAATATTCCGAGTAAATGGCAAAGCTGGAGCTAAGTCTGTAAGGAAAAGAAGATATATGAATAGAAAAATGTTATGAATACTCTTACTGGAAAGAAACGAACGACCATATTATGAATAGATGATAAATTAAATAGCTGCCGATAATCTTATTTGTGTAACCTATGTATATTTATGCTGCGCTCTCTTATCTGTCTACACACACAATCCTTTTCAAATGCCAATAGCTCTCTCTCTCTCTCTCTCTCTCTCTATATATATATATATATATATATATATATATATATATATATATATATATATATATATATAGATATATATACATATATATGTATATGTATATGTATATGTATATAGACACATACTGTATATATACACAGTAAATTGACACAAAAACAAGTAAATTAAAAGTGGGGAAGTCCAGTAGCGTGAGATAATCACAAGGAAGGTCCAAAAAGAGATTCAATGAGGCCTATATGAAAAACAGAGACCTGGAAGAATGGAAATATTTTCGAAGGAGTGTCGAGACAATGGGGAACACCCAGAAGTATACTGCTCCCAGGAGACATTAACAAAAGCCAAGGAGGTTAAACCTCCTTGACAGAAGCACGGATTAAAAGGGGTAAATGGGAAGGGTAGGCCTTTAAAAACTCGAGAGAAGTACATTTGGCAACGTAGGGGACAACGCCTAAATCGCCAGGAAGGAACCTTGGCTTGCTTCCTGAAACATCTGCTGTTACTCGCTAAGCCTAATTAGTAAACTTGTTACCTGGTGGTGAGTCAAACTGTGTTTGGTTACAAAAAGGACTCAGAAGAGTATGGGTGCCTAGGAGTAAGTGTAGAATTCACAAAATTTTATACATGGAATATACATATATATATATATATATATATATATATATATAACGTATACGTATATAATTTTTTTATTATTATTATTATTTTATCCGTGTGAGGGAACTGCTGCCGTTCATAAAGTTTGAACCTAAACGGGAAGAAAATAATAGCTTGACTTTTTTTTTTTTGTCTTGGTCACAAGAGGAATTACGGGACGGATTATTAGAATTAATTCTTATATTATATATATATATATATATATATATATATATATATATATATATATATATATATATATATATATATATATACACACACACACAGAAGCGCACATATATACATACATACATACATACATACATACATACATACATACATACATATATATATATATATATATATATATATATATATATATATATATATATATATATATATATATATTTACGTTTGTGTGTGTGTGTGTTTGTAAGGATTACCGTAGCTGAGTGGTAAAGCATCCACTCTGGTAGAAAATCGTAGTATGAATAAAAATTAATATACAAATTAATTCTAATAACCTGTCCCGTAATTCCTCTAAGAACTAAGACAAAAAAAAAGTCAAGTTATTATTTTCTTCCCGTTTAGCTTCAAATTTTATGGACGGCTCTAGATCATTCAGACGGATAAAATAATAATAATAATAATAATAATAATAATAATAATAATAATAATAATAATAATAGAATAAAACGTCAGCAACGTATCTCACGCATGCTACATATTGTCTACATACCGGGAGAAACAATTCATTACCCAAACATTCCATATAAGTTACTTAATATTGCAGATAATTGGGACCCAATATATCAGTAGCTCACCTCTATGTTGCACGATCTTGAATAATAATTTGCAGTTTTCATATGTTAAAGAACGAACAACATAGAATACGAGAACCATTTTGTAATTTAAATTATACTGAGTTCATGTAAATGATGCAAAGTATAATGGTTCATTATACTTAGATAATTCAGTTTTATATAATGTGAAATAATCAAGTGTTTTAATACTGAGGTAGATAATAGGTATGATTCAGAAATTAGATTCATACTCATTAGAAACAATCTGAGGCAAAATAAAGCATGTATATATCTCTTACAAGGCTAATTAGAGTTTATGTTGGGGAGGGGAGGGAGCCTGTTATAAGAAAAGCAAGATACACTCGATTCAAAATTAGAAAAAACAAAAGTGATAAAGTTTACTTAATAATAAAATACATAGAACTATACCCGGAAAGTTGTATAAATTATTGGTAGAAGCGGAAGCTAAAAGGTCTGCTCATAAACTGATTGATTTAAACAGAGCACCAAAATACACTGTGGCACTGACGATGCTATGAAACAATACATCATCAATGAATCCACTTTAAAAACAACTGAAATTCTGTAACTAGGAACAATTCACAGATACGTTCATGATAACATCTAAATCCCATAACTCCTTTTCCTCACAATTCAAAATGAAAGGACGTGTTGACGGTAGCACTCAGTGACAAGAAGGAATGATAAGCTTTAATCTCGATGCTCGTAAGGGAGTACGAGCTGTTGTCTGCTCGACAGTTATCGCCCCTAAGGGCACTACAGATTAGCTCAGCATCTTTTGTCGGCGAACATATGACAAGTCATCGTCCAGCTGGAACGAACGGCCAGCTAAGGAACACAAAATTATTGACATTTCTTATGTTGGGTTTGGAATTCAGTGAAACTACTATCCATCATTTAGAATGAAATCTCTCCTACAGAGATGTTAAAGAAATAACAAATTAATCATTCTGACTACTGCATACTACATTAATGAGTGAGGTACACTGAAGCATAAAGCAATATCAAAACGATTACGTTAACAATATACACGATATTATTATCATGAAGTGGATGGGAGAGCTAAAATAATAAATTTTCATTTATAAATACAATATATTTGTTCCGCAGTCGGTCTACGACGCTTTAAGTAATTCATTAATCGATTTATTATTATATACTGTATCCAGTGCTAACAGTAACACCGTATTTATAAATGAACACAGGCAATGATGCGGAGAAAGATCAGGTAAAATAAAGCATGATCTCAAAGTGACAGACACTTCCCGGCCACTGAATGACCTGAAAGACAAAGGAGAAAAATAATAACACTGACATTTATTATTATTATATTACTATTATTATTATTATTATTATTTTGGTCTATCACAGTCATCCCATTCGACTGGGTGGTTTTTATAGTGTGGGGTTCCGGGTTGCATCCTGCCTCCTTGTGAGTCCATCACTTTTCTATGTGAGCTGTTTCTAGTAGCACACTTTTCTGCTTGAGTCCTGGAGCTACTTCGGCATCTAGTTTTTCCAGATTCCTTTTCAGGGATCTTGGGATCGTGCCTAGTGTTCCTATGATTATGGGTACAATTTCCACTGGCATATCCCATAACCTTCTTATTTCGATTTTCAGGTCTTGATACTTATCCATTTTCTCTCTTTCTTTCTCATCTACTCTGGTGTCCGATGGTATTGCGACATCAATGAGTGATACTTTCTTCTTGATTTTGTCAATCAACTTCACGTCTGGTCTATTGGCATGTATCAGCCTATCTGTTCTGATACTACAGTCCCAGAGGATCTTTACCTGATCGATTTCTATCACTTCCTCAGGTTGGTGTTCGTACCACTTATTCCTGCAAGCTAGCTGGTGTTTCTTGCACAGGCTCCAATGGAGGGCCTTTGCTACTGAATCATGCCTCTTTTTGCACTGGTTCTGTGCAAGTACCAGACATTCGCTTACTATGTGGTTTATGGTCTCGTCTTTCATATTGCACTCCCTGCATATGGGTGAGATGTTATTTCCATCTATTGTTCTTTGAACATACCTGTTCTTAGGGCCTGAACTTGTGCTGCTGTTAGCATTCCTTCTGTTTCCTTCTTGAGTTCTCCCCTCTTTAGCCACTGACATGTTTCATCGCTGGCCAGTTCTTTTGTGTCTTATGCACCGTCCGTGCATTGGTTTGTTGTGCCATTCCTCTGTTCTGTTTTTCATTCTCCTGTTTCTGTATATTTCAGGGTCTTCATCTACTGTTATCAGTCCTTCTTCCCATGCACTCCTTAGCCACTCGTCTTCACTGGTTTTCAGATATTGCCCCAGTGCTCTGCTCTCGATGGCTGAGTGGTCAAAATGTCCCTGCACATTGTTACCTCTAAATCAGGCAACAGTTCGAATCCCAATAGTGACGAAGCACTTTTCAATTATAATTCCCCTTGGGTGCAAGTTATTCCCGAGGTATAGTGAACTGGATATTAAACGATATTTGTGCTTAATATCTGGTATATATTATATACACATACACACACATTATATATATATGTGTGTGTCTCTGTGTTTATACTGTCATCTAACAGTACTCTATGAAGATAATAAGGCCCACGAAAACACTATATACATGTAGCAACCTTACATTTCGAATACTTCTGTTCCCGATCACTGGTGATCAGGAACACTGAAGAATTCGAAATATGTGGGTGCAACGTGTGTACGGTCTTTTATGGGCATTTATACACATACATACATACATACATACATATATATATATATATATATATATATATATATATATATATATATATATATATATATATACACTGTATGTGTGTGTGTGTGATTTATGACTGCTGCTGCCAGCAGCCTTTTAAAAGAAACCCCAAAGGCTATAGAATCCTGCCAAGGTTAATTCTTAATTTTTTGTAAGTTCTTAACCAGCTCTTAACAAGGGACGGAAAATACCTGAAGTTTTTATGGTCATATGGAAAAGTTGAGTAAACAGACACAGGCACAGACAGACGCATAAACCACACCGTAAGAGGGGATCGAAAAACGTTTGCATCTAAAAAGAAACCTGGCAGTCACCGTTGTTGGAAAGGACACAAACACGGGCCGAGATCATCAATAATGTTTGATTTATATTGTTGACAATCAGTCGCAGGAGCGAGGGTGGACCCCTTTGTAAGCATTAAGACGCGTTATTCAAACGCTTTTCGCTAATGAATTTCTCGTATTTTCCGATTACTGAGCACATTAAGAAGTTTTATCCTCGTTTTGTTGTCCAGTAGTGTATCGTTAGACGAAAAGACGCTCTCAAAAATGACCTCTGTGCGCTGGGGATTTAAGAGCTCATTTCAAAGGGCCCTTCGGGATGGGATGGGCCTCCAGAGAACCCAGATAACAAAGCAGGGAGCCCTTCACCGAGGATAATGGTCAGGTCACGTGACTAATCCAATATGGCGGCCATGATTAATGACGACCCGCACGTGCTCCTCCATTCAAAACACTCAAGATCGGTAAAGGCCTGGTTCTTTTCTGAAGAGGTGATGCAAAAGATCTCTAACTAACTGCACGGTTCGCTCTGACTCGACCTTTCCTTAACAAATATCTGTTTTATTAGTAAACAGAAAACAGTGTCTTCCACGAGCTAAAAGCCAAACTCAACAAGTACACTAATCTCACTGCTTTTACTGACAAGTTTTCAAGCGCTCCATGACATTCGGTTTTCCCAAAAATGAGATTTCTATCATTCCTGAAAGAATAATGATGACGTCACCATCCAAACGACCACTGTGGAACAAGCACCTACGAATGACCAAATGCGATCAATGCTTTACCAACGCTGGTTAATCGCGTGTACGCAATGATTTGGCGGAACATTCCTATCTGTAAATATTTAAACATTATTTCATAAATCGTTTACGCGAAAGAATGATAATAAAACACCGGATAATTAGCCATATGGCATCCTGTTCGGTTCTGGAATACAGCGCCCTTAAGAATAAACGTAATGTTGATTTACCAGAGAATAAACAACAACTTGCGTTCGGGATAATAATAATAACAATAATAATAATATTTTATTTCCGTTCAAGGCCATGTACAAATACAGCATGAATACACCACATTAAACAGTAAATGCAACAGTAAATAAAAATACTGAAAAGATACCCTCAAATAATAATAATAATAATAACAATAATAATAATAATAATAATAATAATAAACATGAAATGGTAGCGACGGATTAAGCCAACAACGGTGTAATACTTCTGAGAGTAACTAACAGACAAGATACGTAATGGTAAAGAGGTAAATATATCTCACTGATAACGTATATCATGATCTGACAAAACATTGGCGGTAACATAGAAGGAGCAAATACGCGAAAGTAAAGGGACAAACAGCAGTACAGGCAGCGGTAAAAAAAAAAAAAAAAAAAAAAAAAAAAAAAAAACAATGAGACAGAAAGGCGGTGATAAAAATAGCAGAATCATACACTACAGGACATGTGTGTGACTATCAGTCCCCCGACTTACTGTCAAAGGGGATAGATAATACAGCAGACACTATAATACCAAAGACAAATGAGAAAAAGTAACAGACGACCACCTTCAAATTATTTAGCGATTTTCTCTCAGCTGTACTGAAAAATGATAGCGACGTACTTCTATAACGAACCTCATAAAATCATTATGAACAACAGTTCATTGATAACGTTCGTCCAAAAGAAGCATTCATAGACACATAAAACGTTATGAGTGGGACAACAGCTTTTTGGTTTCCCGGCGACAAAGCGGGAATCTCACAAACAAGTTCCCAATAGTAAAAAACAACTTACATTGTCTATGTTTCACGTCTGCCATATCTGTGAAGATAGCCCGCCAGCTTGTGGCCCAGATATGGGAGTTCATGTACAAATACCACGCGGTGATTCCAAAGAAATATTTGCGGCTAAGTTCACCTATCTAAGCACTCTTGGAGCAACAACACGTACAACGGCATCTGTCAAATTCGTCATCATACCTGCTGTAACTATCGCTTAGTTGCTAGAGGCCTTTGTTCCGATGGAGAAATTAGAACTAGATCACCTGTGCATGTTGTAAACAGATTCGGTGACTTAACATTCTGTCACCGAATCTGAGAAAGCCCGTTGCAGGTGTTAAACAATACGTTACCCAATCAAACAGAAATAAGGCTTGGAAAACCAGTATTATAAAATGCCCGTCAAATATAAAGGTGTACCTCTTCTACGTAGCTTGATGAGAATCTGATAATTTACTGTTAGCTACTTTTCTAGCATGAACAAACTATGAAAATACACGAAAGGCTTGCGACTAATGGATGAAATATTGTCATCAATCTCGAACTGGCTGTCTGAAGTGCCACAGAAAGCAACATAAAAAGAATAGACTCAAATGCATATCTTTGATGACTCTGTAGTGATTGCAATCAGGCAAAAATCATCCGGGTTCACCTACACATTCTATCTTGCTCTTGATTCGTGGTAATAGGATGAACTAGGAGTCAAGATTCCGGAGGACACAAACAGATCAATGAAGAACAAAATGAATAATGCACCAAGAAAAACATAAATATAAATTGAATCGAATACAGAATTTAGGTCAAAGGCCAAGCACTGGGACCTATGAGGTCATCACCACTGAATTGGAAATTAATAGTAAAAAGGTTTGAAAGGTGTAACAGACGGAAAACCTCGCAGTTGCACTATGAATCAATTGTTACGAGAGGGTGGAACGTAAGGTGGAAGAAAGAGAATATGAACAGAGGTACAGTAAAAGGAATGAAAGGGGTTGCAGCTAGGGGCCGAAGGCACGCTGCAAAGAACCTTAAGTAATGCCTACAGTGCACCGCATGAGGTGCACTGACGGCACTAACCCCCTTAGGGGCTTCTGCAGCCGTGGGCTTTATTATTAAGTTTTTATGGCATCTCTGATGTTACTTGGAATTATGCGGATAGATGAACTAATCGCCACACAGCACTGTCAAATGTCCTCTTGAGCTACCAAAAAAAATAAGTGCACAAAAACTCTGAAAGAGTGGATCAATTAAGTGGGAAAATTATAGAGACTAATTATATTTTTCATTATAAATACAGTACTAAACAACATATTTCAAACCATAATCAGGTATTTTTTATGTGAATTAAGGGTTGCAACAGTGATCATTCGATTTCCATTACTGTTGTTAAACTAAATACTCAAAATCTTATAATCTTGCAAAATTGCCAACACATTATCGTACTTACAAGGTTATAAGACTCAAAACCTTCAAAATAAATTAACAAAAATAGTGTAAAATTATAATATATATACATATACACACGCACACAAAGCTACATTTATACATTAATGGCTGAATCGTAGCAGAACCCCATGAACAGACACTTACAAAACATTACCCACAAAAAAATTTAATCACTCACACGCACATACACACACACACACACACGGAGAATACACATGAATTTTGTACACATAAGCTTCAAGGATATTAATGCCCTATCTTTCTAAAGACTTTCAAGACGTATTCAACCGTCTTTACGCCTTATCTCCTACTCTCTCTAAAATATATGAATCATGCACTCTTGTCCCCATTCCATCGAAACGACCAAATAACCTTAAAAGAATCTGACGCCTCCTTTTATCTGCGCTGAACCTTTAACCACGTTCCCTATCTATTGCCACACTCTTCCTTTCACTTCTTACCCCACATGTACCACGGTGCAATAGAAAAATTGAGGAGAAAGATGCAATTGTCCCTCAAGGTAGTGGAGACAAAAAAAAAAATTAATAATCTGAAAAGTTGCTTTTGTAAATCAATAAAGCAAACTGAATGGTCGGAGAGTCCAAGGCTTTAGCTGATGAAGCATACATGCCAGTAAACTAGGAGACTCACTATTATACACAAGGCTTCAAGAATATTAATACAGATTACGAGAAGCTTCACTTTCTCCGCACAACTTGACCTAGAGCAGACTATTTGCAATCCTGTTGCCAATCTTTTCGGCTGAAAGGTTTCATGAAATCTTCGGGGAGCAGAGAGGGAGTTCTTTATATCTGAAGGTGAACGTGTATATAGTTGGGTTTCATATAAGGTCTTTTCAATTACAACTCTTACACATCAGAAACTACTACTTTGCAGTGCCAATTACCATCAAAACTGGGCTGGGGTTTTCTTGTAATTGTAATATATGAAATGCTATTGGCAGTTGTCATAATATTCACGTGCTTCCGTCAGCTACCTATGATCACTTGGGAAATTTTTCCACATCACAAATTCATGTGTAATCTTCTTCCAAATTATATATATATATATATATATATATATATATATATATATATATATATATATATATATATATATATATATATGTGTGTGTATATATATATATATGTATGTTATATATATATATATATATATATATATATATATATATATATATATATATATATATATATATATATATATATAGATATATATAAACTGCTGATGGTAAAAGATTTCTAACAGGAACTTGAAAAGCTTGCTACATCTCGTACCCTTTTCTTTATAAAATAGAATTTGGTGAGCCATAATGTATGAAATAATTTTCTTTCTTATCGTTTCTGTGCAGTCATTCCAGCATCCTTTTAATACTTAGGAATTTGGATGTTCATTATAAATTTGCCAATCTTGCATTTTGACTTAAGAAAATACTAAACATGAATAAATCTACCTGTGAATACTTGGGCAAGATACTCTGGTGTTTCGTCTCTCTGTCAAACGAGTCTTTGATCTCTCTATGGAGAACTGGTCTTTAAAATGTGCATATTCAAACTCCATTAAACAGTAAATGTACATTTTATGCTCGTCATAGAAGTAGGAGTAAAGTAAATAGAAAATAAGTATTAGCGGTTTATTTAATGTTTACAAACTTTATGTATTCCTTGCGTGATATGTTTAAAGCCTTTACTTCTCAGATGTGGTATTTCAAATACATTGTTTTGTAATCTTAACCTAAGCCACCACATGAGTCATCTGTTGCCAGGCTAGTCTTAATTTCCTTTTTGGAAATGAATGGCTTAATTTCTTTTACCAGCAGATTTTATAGTCTTCTACTGACTTTTGATTACGCTTAAACAAGATATTTTTATCACATAATTCTTTGATAATGGTATTCTCATATTTAAAATTCTTTTAATCCAAAACTTTTTTCTTTTGTTTGTGAGCTAACCCAACAAACAGCATGAACTCCCGAGCTTATAAGAGAGGCTAGCCAACATTTCTTGTTTACTAAGTTGAGACATTTGGACCCCTAATTGGCCTGTCGCTTTCCTCTTGGGTCTTTCATCTTACGAAATACAATTTTATTCAAGAAAGGCTTAGCGCAAGAAAAAATTGCATCGTATGGGCACACATCTCGCTGCCTTTCACAAACTCAGTCATCGTTCTGCTATGGAGAAGATAGAAGTTTCTAGACTAAGGGAAAATCTCACCTAAACTATATGAAAATCATCACGAAAATCATCATCAAATGATCTATGTTCATTATGATCCTCAAGCATGGAAATAACAGGAACCCACTAATCCAAAACATCTTAGACGTCAGGGATAGAAAAATCTCAAAGTTGTGGGAAAGTTAGCAAACAAGTCTTTTGTATGTAATGGTGAGACTCTTCGGTGATTTTAAACTATGCTGAACTCTGGTGGCGTTTATGTGTTTTTTAGCTATATAATTATTTCTATCACAGGTAATTCTATATATTAGCTCCGCGCCTGTTTTTACCTTTTCAACTGGTTATTTCTACACTTTTAGGGGTTCTGATACTGGCGGTGCATCTGTTTGTTGTCGGCCAATTGGAATGTCCCTTCGCCGTGTTTAGTACTGGCCCGGAGGGGGGGTACCCATACGTTAACAAGTTATTGCACTTGCCGGACGGGATATGAACCGTTCGAAACAGACGTACCCGTGCTCTGTCTTGTGAAGGTCACGTATGGAAACCCCTTGTTGTATGGACTTCAGGGGTTAATTACAGGTTAACTACACTCGAGCGCCAAAAATTAAAGGTAAATTCATAATTAGCAACCAAAAAACTGTAGAAAAAGTTAAGTTAGAAGGCAGTCGCCGACGCGGAGCTACTATATAGTTCTACCGTATCACATAATTGCTTTCAAGAAAACGGCAGCAGCAGCAGTGGATGGAATTCATTTTGTGATGTCGGGTGCAGTTGAAGTCGACTGTTTGATATTTCTTGGGTTTCCTTACTAGAAACGCCGTGACAGGAGGCTATTTTTCCCCATTTCATTCAGTCCAGTTAAAAAAAGTATATCTTAGTTTAACCAGACCACTGAGATGATTAACAGCTCTCCTAGGGCTGGCCCGAAGGATTAGATTTATTTTACGTGGCTAAGAACCAATTGGTTACCTAGCAACGGGACCTACAGCTTATTGTGGAATCCGAACCACAATATAGCAAGAAATGAATTTCTATCACCAGAAATAAATTCCTCTTATTCTTCACTGGTCGGTCGGAGATTCGAACTCGCGGCCAGCAGAGTGCTAGCTGAGAACGGAACCCGCTCGCCCAACGAAGAACTCATTCATTCGATCCAGTGACGGATGAAGGGACTGTAATTGATCATTCATGCCTTGGGTGACTCTGACACTGCATTCCGCCCAAAGATGAAATTCCACGAGGTCCCTCGTACCTTGTTTCTCCTTCCATTTCCAGTTCCTCCTTTTTAATCTTCCGATTTTTCCTTCTTCTGTCAGTGACTGAAAAAGTTCTTTCAATTACTCAGTTGCTTAAGCCTTTTTAGGGCCTTCTAAAGGAAATACTTCTTCATCAGTTACACTATCAGTTCCTCGTACATTGATTTCTCTTACACCTGAAGAATTGTATTTACAGTACTTCTTTTTCAATCACAATACAATATTTGAAGCATTCATGGCGTAACTTCATAATGACCTCCAACATGTGTCATCTGCAGTGTACTGTGGAAACAGCAGCTGTGAATGCCACAAGTGTGTAAGGGCTTGAGGGAAAATAAAAAGGCTGTAGCAAAAAATGTATGTATGTGTATATGTATATATATATATATATATATATATATATATATATATATATATATATATATATATATTATATATATATATATATATATATATATATATATATTATATAGATATTACTCATTTAACCCACAAATATCGTTTAATATCGAATTCACCATAACCTGGGGATAACACTCAAGGGAATTATCATTTATATACGTGCTTCTGCATCAGCCAGGATTCGCTTAGATGTACTTGTAAACTGTAACTCTTCTAAGATGTAAGTTATTCCAATGGGATAGTGAATTTGATATTAAAAGATGTTCGTAGCTTAATACTTGTGAATTAAAAAGGTCACGCGTCTGTATGTAACAAAAATTTATATATACTTAACACATATATCTATCTGCATATATAAAAATGGATGTATGTTTGTGTGTGTCCCAGCAGTATAACTCTGAAATGCATTGAACAAATTCAACCAAACTTGATATACATAAGACTTACTATCTGGAAAAGAATACTGTGGGGGTAAGGCATCACTAGCACCAAAGGGCACCAAAAGGGTGGGGGTGGGAAGGGATTCCCAGAAACTGGGCTGGTTCTGCCCGTAGACTTAGTAACTAAATAAACTCTCCGGGTTTATTATACCTAATTTCGGTATACATATGACTTGCTATCTGGAAAAGAATACTGGGGAGGTAAGACCTCACTGGTACCGAAAGGGGTTAGGGGTGGGAAGGGGGTGACATGCAAAAATAACCGAAAATGACAGATATTAATGTCTAATTCATATTTTTCGAGGTTGCTGAGGTGAATATTCACACACCCGATGCCCTTTAAGTCCGAGTTCAGCCTTGATAGGAATGGGGGTGAGAAGAGGTGAAATTTAAATGTCAAAAATGCTGGGCAATGTAACTGAAGCAACTATCTTAACAGGAAATGAGAGAGAGAGAGAGAGAGAGAGAGAGAGAGAGAGAGAGATTTACTGGTTGTCATTCAGAGTTCTCCCTGCACAGTGCCGGGTTGGTCAGCTAGTATACATGAAAACTTAAACACAAACACATCACAAACACACACACACACACACACATATATATATATATATATATATATATATATACATGTTAATTAGTATATATATACTTGAACACAAACACACACACACACACACACATATATATATATATATATATATATATATATATATATATATATAAATTTCTGACTCACGTCGGGATCAACCCAGGTCTCTCAGGTGGAAAGCAAGAGCGTTACCCACTGGGCCATACAAGTCTAAAAGAAGTTGGAACCTGAGAGCAACTGCACCCAAGGAATTACCTGGGCAAGCTAACTGCTTGCATAGTTTTCCCCAACTTCCCGACTCAGCAATGACCCAATAGACAACATTTCATTCGAATTATCCCTTCTGAGTGAATAAGATAGAAATCATCAACACACAATCACGTGTGGAACAGAAATAAATTTCTGACTCACGTCGGGATCGAACCAGGTCTCTAGGTGGAAAGCAAGGGCGTTACCCATGGGCCATACAAGTCTAAAGTTGGAACCCGAGAGCAACTATTGCTCTCAGGTTCCAACTTTTTAGACACAGTATATATATCCATGAGAGACCTGGGTTCGATCCTGATGAGTCAGAAATTTATTTCTGTTATATTATACATCTTAATTAGTATATATATAGTCGGGAAGTTCTGGTATGCAACAGTTAGCTTGCCCAGGTAACACCTCAGGTTCCAACTTTTTAGACTTGTATGGCCCAGTGGGTAACGCCCTTGCTTTCCACCTGAGACTCAAGTCCGATCCTGACGTGAGTCAGAAATTTATCTGTTACGTGATTGTGTGTTATATATATATATATATATATATATATATATATATATATATATATATATATATATATATATATATATATATATATATATATATTATAATGTGTATATATGTATAGATATTACAGTAAGATTGTGAAATCCAGGGATTTCATGAAATACCTGAAATTTTCTGGGAATATGTGAAATGATCAATTCACTTAGGAACATTTGATCCCTGAAGGCTAGTACTAAACACGGCAAAACAGATCATCTACGCTGTTTTGCCATATTTAGTACTAGCCCCTGGGGAGTCAAATGTATCTTGACATGTTTAGTACTAGCTGCTGGGGGATCAAATGTCCCTAAGTGCATTTGATCCCCCAGGGCCTAGTACTAAACACGGTGAAATAGTGCAGATGAATCACTGTTTTGCCATGTTTAGTACTAACCCTCGGGGATCAAATGTTCCTACACGAATTGGTTGTTTTACAATTTCCCTAGGAATTTGTGAAATCCCTGGTTTCACAAACTTACTGTAACATATACAGTATATCTATATAGTCAACCGCGGGTATTTGCGGGGGATGCATACCACATCCCCCGCGATTAGCTAAAATCTGCGAATATTTGACACCCCCCTAAAAAGCTTATAACTGCCTATATTTTGATAGTTCAAACACCAAAAACCCTCTGAGAACGCTTACACCTGAGTATTTTAATAGTTTTATCACAAAAAAATGCATTTAGTCATGAAAATTATAAGAAAAAATAGTAATTAGTGACTATTTCTCTATGAAAAATACCACGAATAGATGAATTTCTGCGAATAATGTGGATATACATTCCACAAAAAATCCATGGATAGGTTAAGCCGCGAATCCAGAACCACAAATAAGCGGCAGTCCACTGTGTGTGTGTGTGTGTGTGTGTGTGTGTGTGTGTATATATATATATATATATATATATATATATATATATATATATATATATATATATATATATATATATATATATATATATATATATATATATATATATATATATATATATATATATATATATATATATATATATAGTATGTTTGTGCACTACAGGAATCTGAACCGTTTGACACACTCAAGACAAAATTTGACACACAGCCCCTTTGTGATCCCAAAAAGGTTACAACTCAGCTTCAAACCAGTACCCCCATGACAACAAGACAAACACAGACATCTCTCCCAATTATCCAACCTACTGTCCCTTTCTGTTGGTAGGGGCTTATTTGTTCGAAATAAAAAAAAGTTATAAACTACAATAAACACAATTGGATTTCCTCCCCTACATGTTAGAACAACATACTACTAAACTTTTTCTTGCCCAACGCGACATCTCCTTGGACGAGTCAGTAGAGTTCTCGGCTAGCACTCGGATAGGCCCGAGTTCGAGTCTCCGGCTGGCCAATGAAGAATTAGAGGAGTTTATTTCTGGAGATAGAAATTCATTTCTCGTCACAATGTGGTTCGGATTCCACAACAAGCTGTAAGTCCCGTTGCTAGGTAACCAATTGGTTCTTAGCCACGTAAAATAAGTCTAATCCTTCAGGCCATCCCTAGGAGAGCTGCTAATCAGCTCAGTGGTCTGGTTAAACTAAGGTATATTTAACTTTTAACGCGACATGCAAGATGTACGATAATGTGTTTTATTCATTCAAACGCAAATTTCCTCATTAATACGTTTTTTCTTCATTTTTACCTTCAGAACGTTATAGAGACTGCTTCGTGAAGTTACAGTGGCGTATTTAGTTATAAAGTCGGTTTAAATGAGGTTTAGAAAAATATTAATTACTGGGCGATTTGCCAACAACTAAGGCCGGTGGAAACGCAATAAGTCTCTCTCTCTCCAATCCACCCACCTTCTGCAAACCCTATTTATATCTAATACTTAACAAGAATCAAGAGCAAACACCTAAAAGCTTATGTCTAATTTTAAATGTCACTTACACATTGTGACATCTTGCAACTACATCAACCCTTGAACCCAAAAACTGCACTACTGGTCAATTCGCACCTTTTGCTGGTGAAATCATACACAGTAAGGAAAACCATTCCTATCATTTAGGAAAATGAAATGAGTCTTTATGGTTATTTATTGCAATGGTATACAGTACATTCATTTCTAAGTTATCAAAGTGCATTTATTCAAAACAATAAATAACCATTTGCATTAAGGGAATGTTTTTGTTTATACTACTTGTTTATGACATCACCAAATGTGCGAACTGACCAGGTTGATATAGTAATTTTTTCTATCGGTCCATGTAACTTTGTACTTAACGCTACGTAAATAGATCTAGTGTTGTAAAGATAATAAGTTGTAACTTATTTTGTTGTGTTAAAAACTTCCCTAAAACTAAAATAAAGCATACATGTCACAAGTTGAAGTTAGCCGTATTGGAAAATGTTTTGCCACTTTTTTTTTTAATCTGATGAGGAGGTGGAAGACTAACTGCTGTGGCAGTTCACTTAATAATAGGAAACAAACAAAAAAGCCTAACAGAGTACATAGTCTAAATATTTCTTATTAAAAAAGACGTATATTCTCATACAATATTAATGTACGAGTTTATATTAGAACCTGGGGGTTGGTTCAGCTTTTTATGAATTGAACAGTGAAGTTTACTTTCACTATAATAACACCTATCATAAAAAGTCAGGACATTGGTCTAGGCCTATATCAAATTGTCTGCATCACATGAAAATATTGTTTTAAATTTTTATTACATGATTTGGACTCATAACAGCCTACAAATAGCGCTGAAGGGTCTAACGATGAAAGGAATTAGGCCTATACACAATTTATTCATATTCTGATCAAAGTGGCTGAGATGCTTCCCAGATGAAATCCAGCAGCAAACCTGTCACGAAATCGTTGCTTACTCGTCCATACAAGCAATTACAAGTTAGTCGGTCGGAAGAACTTTAGGTAATTCCATCAGTTCAACCATTCTGGTGAGCGGACTGACTACGCCCACAAACTGTCGTCTACAAGAAAGTTTTAACGTCAGTTTCGTTGAACTGACAGAAGAAATGACAGGTAAACCTGATGGTGAACACCCGGCCTGAGGCTGTTGACTACTATGATGGTGAATGGGTGTATTGAGAGAGAGAGAGAGAGAGAGAGAGAGAGAGAGAGAGAGAGATTATCAGTTGTCATTCAGTTTTCCCAGGCAACGCCGGGTTGGTCAGTTAGTATATTTACATAATTTTCAATCTACTTTTAACCCTTTGAAATCAATGTACAAAGAAATATCCTTCATTATACATGTTCGATGCTTAGATTTGTCTTGCAGTAAAGTATAAAAGTATTTATTTAATGCATAACTGCGAAGTTGCTTGTGATAATTTGCACACTCTTAATTCGCGTAAAGCGACTCTCCCATGCAGGTGTTAATTTCGCTAAATTATCTATTGAACCGTTGCATTACTGCACTCCTAGTCGTCATGCTCCGTTAACTACAGTTTGACGTTTCTCTTCTTAATATTTCTGTAGGGCTATTGTAAGCATACTTCGTTTCAGGTCAGTCGTCTTGAGCACTACGGATAAACAATACAGGACAATATTGCAAAATGGGTTGGCATGGTGTCTGGAATTTTATTCGACTACGTTCAACAAGCTTAGGCTAACAGTAACGACATTCAAGATGAAGGAATCCTAGGGCGTACAAAATGGAACTTATAAATATGAAGTGAAAATAGTGTTGCATACTGTGTGTATAAAATTTTAAAAGAAAAAAGTATAAAATAAATGGCAGGCTCAAATTACGGGACGTGGCGTGTGTGTGTGAAACTTCGTGAGCACACATGTTTAGTACATATGGAGGAAAATCCAGGGAAGACAAGTCGAAAAAAAAAACACATACACACTTGTTTGACAAAAGGTGGCGAGCGCTCTGGATGTGTGAAAGATGTGAAAAAATAAAAACTATTCGAGGATTTACGTGACGGCTTTCCTCGCGTCCGTACACCTGACTGCATTCCTAGTTCATGACGAGTTCAGATCGTTTTTATAATCAACAGGAAATGGAAAAAATTAAATCGATCGACACTTTTACAAACAAGAAAATATAAATTATGGTTTTAATGAACTTTCTCAGGTGATGACACACTAAGATTTTTATAATCTTAAACTAACGGATACAACAGTATACCGAGGTAACGAATTCAGTGATGAGGGCTTTGAAAGACTAGTTTTAAAATAATGAGTGGACGAGCAAAGGTTGATTCTGCCCAGGTCCAGAGGAATTCCTGACGGGCAGTTGAACAGCACGGAAACCGTCTACACTTCTTAATTACATAATTAAATCGGTCGTATTTTTAGTTAGGGTTTTCTACATTTTGGCAGAATTACGTGGACACTATTGAAGGGATTTTAAACAACAATTTTGTCGATCTTCTTCGCATGACTAACATTTGGTCGGTATCGAAGAAAAGTGACGATTTCTTTGTATATTTGATACCTGCACATCAATGCACACCTTGAACTAAATGTAAATACAAACGGAGGTGGTGGGATTAGAACCGATGCAAGATAAGCTGAATAAGGTTAACCTTAAGCACCCTGCTCAAACACAGAAATACCGGTCAAATATAGATATGTTTTGTCCAGTTGAAACAGGCCCATCTTCTCCATCATGATGTAGAGATTAAGTATCTATAGTTCTTTAAGCTGTTGTGTCTTCTGATAAGTAATTTACGAGAGCTAAGGAAACCCGCACCTAGAGATTTGACGATGCAATTTAGATCTAAAAGTAGTGATAAGTCTTACACCAATCACCCACCCAAGACCTTCCAACGGTCATCCCGAGAGCCCAACTCACCCACACTACACTGTTAATGACCTTCGTCAAGCTTGCCTTCATAGATCTGATGGCCTGACCAATAGGACACTTGATCTTCCATAGGCCCTCCCTTGGTGACCCACACGTAGGCCTGGACGGGGGAAATTTATGGAGGAGACGCAATTGTCTGGAACATGGGCTAGCAGAGGCAGCAACCGAGATGAACGGGTCACAGCCTCATCTGAGGGCAGTCTAAAGGTCAAAATCCACAAGTTCAAGTGAGTCATTCTTAAACTTCTCTCTCTCTCTCTCTCTCCTCTTCTACAAAAAACACTGCAGGGTCCAGACCAGCCTATTCTTTCTTTCTTCGAGCCCTCTCATCCTAGTAGCATCTCCGGACGTGGAAAATCTACGCTACACCGAAGTGCCATGACACCATCAGAACTACACAAGCCAGAGAAGGGAAGTGCCAAGCTGACAATGAGGGAGAGGCAGGAGTGAAAGGGGTCATGTAAGTAATCCACTGGTCCAGAACGGGCTAAGAAAGAATCATGCTTAATTCTTGAAATGTAAAGGAAATAAGTCTAAATGGGAAGCGTTACTCGAATTTGTAGGTGTTTTTAATCATGTTTAAAAGTATTTCCTGAATAGGAATATTAGTTCACCACAGTTCCTAAAGTGACTGTAAGAAAAATACTTATATTTAAAGATATTTCTATAACAGCAAGGGTGTGAAGTAAATATAAAATTTGATGTTATTGCATCTGATCTTGTCTGGCAGAATTATATACCCTTTGTGACTTATGAATGTCTTTTGTCAGTTAAATAGTTAAAGGCAACAGGCCAGACCAGCACACTAACACAGATTACTTGGCTTCTCTATGTAAACTGCACAGCTGAATAACTATACACACACAAACACATACATATTCATATATTACATTTATACATATATATTTATATATATACATGTATATATATAAATATATTCATATAATATATATAAATACATATATATATATATATATATATATATATATATATATATATATATATATATATATATATATATATACAGATACATATATATATATATATATATATATATATATAGATAGATAGATAGATAGATAGATAGATAGATAGACAGACAGTTAGGTAAACAGAATACCATGCGTGGTTTCGAATCCTATCAAAGTAGTTAGGGTTCCATCATTCAGGTGTAAGCTTGTAGTGTAGGGTGTATCCAAAAAGCGTCAGGAAAACGAAAGTAATAGGTCAGTGGTAAAAAAGCGACCTGCAAATTATGCATTTCTGTCTTAGTTAAAAAACCAATAAACAGTTAAACAAAATGCTACAATGGTGAGAATGCAACAATTGCAGCTCTCGTAAAATGTATCTGAATTCCACTGCAATAAGTATATGGAAGTGAAAATAGGCATGCAATTCTTTGTGGCTGAGCGACAAGGAGAGTTAGGGTTTCTCCATTTGGATTCAAGGTTCATAGTGATGGGCTTATCCAAAAAGTGTGAGGAAATCGGGAAATTAAGACGTTATTGTGGATATTTTATATGCATATATATACTGTACATATATACTTATATATATAAATATAAATATATATATATATATATATATATATATATATATATATATATATATATATATATATATATATATATATATATATATATATATATATATATATATATAAACTCACTTTTATCACATCCTACAATCAACTATCACATTTGCTTCCAAACACCTCTAAGAATAAACCGGGTCCATTTTTCATCCATCCACGACATGTATTGCCCACATTTACTCTCAATGTTTTTTTCCTCCTCACGTAAACGCTTTAAATTATTTTTTACCAATTTCTGCTATTTTTCTATCCCCCATCAGTAATA
>NC_089744.1:54741598-54746598 GCF_040412425.1 Macrobrachium rosenbergii
TTGCTATCTAACAATAAATCGTCCTTCTATCTAATAATAAGTCTTGTGACATTCAAAATTTAAGCATCGGCCAACAATAATCTCTCAACTTCTGGATAACCTCACACCTTTGAAAGAACAGGATAGTCTGCACACATTTAAGGATATGATTCATAACTACCGTGGCGTCACGCAATGTTTACTGCTAACAGGCAGTTCTGTTGTCACCATTAGCATTATTGCAAGCAAAGTCAGAAACGTCTACAATGACAGAAAAAAACTACTTATTCATAGTTGGTTGAAATGAGCATTACCAAAAATGGAGTTATGAAAAAAGGAAACTTTTAAGTGGTCATACTGTGAGGTCTTAAGCTGCTGTGGCAATGGTATGCGTCAACGGGTGTACTAGTAGTTTCAATATAAGGAATGAATTTAAACCTGACGTCCTTAAAAATAAGATATTGTTCACAAATCCTATGGCAGATATAGAATTCTTCTGTGTTCCTCAGGTAATAAAACTACTTGGAAATAATTCAAATTACTATGGAATTTTCGAAAGGACGCTGTATCTGAAATGCTAGTATACGTTAACGTCAAAGGAAACTACCTTAGAATATGGTCTACCTTATAAACTAATCTAGATCTCGTGCTAATTTACGGAAATAATTTGGAGAAAGAAATAATCAGAGTGTTAAAACCGGAGTTAAGCATCCCATATCGTTCTTTTAATGAAAGATTTCTTTCATATAAATTCTTCATACACGTTTTGACTTTTAATAGATCAGTAATTTCGGCACTGACATACTTTCAAAAAAATGCACTGCATAAGGTAATCAGGTTTACACGTACTACGGGTTAACAGTAAAAAAAAATCAGAAAGGTTCTATAGGTTTTAGAAGGGCATAACCTGATTATGTGCTGTAAGTCAGGCATTTCCTTGAACAATAATCACGGCTACATATTATTAATCTGGATTGTTTTCAACATTTCTTTTGGTGCATTACCTAAATGAACGGTCACCATGACCATCCAAATGCAGTGAATTTAAACTTGAAGCAGCAACAGTTGTAAAGAAAGGAAATCATGGTAGTAGAAAATATCGTAATGTCGCTACAATTGATAAACATCCTGGGAATGTTACACTGGGTACGATATATCTGACTGCACAAATGACTATAATAGGAATTGATATTTTTATTTAGAAAAAAAGATGTTCTCGATCATGATGAGACTTTGAACACAAGCACCAAAGTAAGAAATATTATGGGCGAGCAGTTAAGCAAGATGATCTCAAGCTCACTGGCGGATATATTGCCGAAATGATTTTCTATGATTTCCCCTACTTTATTGAAAAAAATATAATGAAAATGTATCTCAACTTTGTATAAAAACTCTTTTCTCTAAAAAAAAAAACTACCTGGTGTGAATTTTCCTAATGATGTTATATGTTTCATGGTTATCTTTATATTTTGGATGAAATATCTTAATAATTCAGTAAAGGACATTAAACGGCAATTGTCAAATACCCTATGTAATGAAACAATCGTAAAAAGTTTCGTTTCAAATGGCAATATTGCAACAATAAAAATCCTAATACACCGGGGCACTTTCTGCTAGTTTGCCTATAGACAGAGAAAAGAGGGATAAGGAGTGGTTCGACAGCAAGATAAATAGATCCAGAAAACAAAGGAGATGAAGTACATGGTGGAACCGGAAGAAAAAACCATAGCTGCTCTAGGTAAAAGTCACAGAGGTTGGACAGCAACACTTGAGAGAAAGGAAGCAGGAATAGTGTTGAAGTAAAAGGCTAAAAGTGGGCTTACTGAGGGGTCTAAGGGACGCTCCAAACACCCCTTAGGAACGCCTACATTACACACTTAGTGGCTGTCTACCAGTGGACAGAACAAACTGAAAAAAAATTTTGATGGATTCGCGATAAAGTAATTTCCCCTCGTTTCTCTCTCTTTCTCTAATTGTGACTTGGGAGAGTGAGTATTTGGCATGACCGTGCCATGGTCAAAAGTATCTACGGAATCGGTGACGTATGTGTGCAAGCAACTGCCTAGCCTGAAAAATAAGTCAACCTGCGCACATACAGGGATATGATTTATCGCTATTGTGACGTCAAACATCCTCTGTTTCATAGATGCGAGATTACACTAAGTTGGGTAACTAGTCAGTACTTCCATTATTACCCAGGGATTCTAGCAACATTATTAGCCTTGCTGCGAGCACAAGCAGAACTTCATCATCACTGGAAAAAAATTACGCCTTTATCATTTGATGAAACGAGGGTCGATAAACAATGGAGTTATGATAAAGGAATGGATAACCTACACAAGCTGCACGATCAAGTTGAGAGGTGTTGTAGGCCAAAGGAGACGACCAATCGACTTCGACAAGATCAAACCGAAGTGAGTAGAGTATTATTAGAATATCAAAATTACAGGATGGGATTTACGATGCTTTAATAGGGTCCATGTGCAAGACATTTGAGTTACAATTCTCCACGTATGAAAACGGCAGTCAAGGAAGTTTTTGAGTTAAAACTAGTTGTAAAAGGCTTCAGTGATTCGGATTTTTTCTAGGCAATGAAGACTATACTTCAGATAATATATATATATATATATATATATATATATATATATATATATATATATATATATATATATATATATATATATATATACACACATATTTGTGTATATATATATATATATATAGACATATATATATATAGATAGACAGATATACATACATATGCAAAATAGTGAAACTGAATCAGAATATTGTCTAGCTTACTGAGTTAAGAAAATGCATTTAAATGTGAGTGGTAAAGAAATAAAATGCATTAAATAAGCAGTAAGATAGTTATCTAGGGGAAAAAAGGGACTATTTGATTGTCAACACTAGAAACAAACATCTGGTTTGCTAATTTAATGAGCGACTGGTTAAATGTTAAGAATTCTTTATGCGTCCATAACTTTGAGAAGCAATGCTTTTATTGCTGACCTACATAAATGTTTTTATTACTGACCTACATAAACTAGTATATTGCATACAAAATCTTACTGAGCTTCGGAAACGAGTTATTTACTTGAAGAAGTCAATTACTGCCCCGTATAGTATACTAGAAATCTCACATAATTTCGACCAATTATATCAAAATTATCTTCAACATTTTGGATGCGTTAGGCAAAAGAATGGTCACCCATTGTTGGGAAGGGAAATAAAGGCACAGTACTAAGTAAAAGATGTAATAATCTAACACTGGATATGAAAAAAAAAAAAAAACAGACAAAATATGATTAGAAGATGGCTTATTCGCTACCAATTACATGTTCCGGATGAAATATACTTTATTAAATAATATTAACTGGCAAAGATAAACTTACAGTGAAGAAATCTAAAAAAGAAACTTATAACTTAATAAACTAGAGTTCCAAGAGGTAAGTACTGTTTACTTTACCACTTACAGTTTAATTTTCCAAATGGTTTCTTTAGCGCAGAAAAACACGAAACAAATTAAAGTGAACTGCAATAAAACCATTTTATCCTCGTTTACCTATCTCTTTCTCTAACACTGGAAAGAGAGAACAAGCAATTAAAAGAATGGGAAAGAGTAAAAATGCTTTAAAGGTGTAACAGGAGCAAAACCTCACAGTTGCACTAAGAAACAATATTGTCAGGAGAGGGTGAAAAGGAAGGTATAAGAAAGGGAACATGAACGGAGATGTAGTTAAGAACTGACACAGATTGCAGCTAGGGGCAGGAGGGATGCTCCAAAGAACCTTTAGTAATGCCTACAGCGCACCGCACGAGGTACAGTGACGACACTAGCCCCCAAGGGAGCAAGCAATTAACGAACATACTATCAAGGGCAACCGTGGGATCTGTGGCACAGATGCGCAGGTGTCGCCTAATTCCGTACCAGTTCTTTGGTCTTTCACCGTTTATCAATGACTCATCCATCTGATGTCGCCAGCTTGGTCAAACCAAGATCTAGGCCAAGACCTTAAGAAGAAGAAGAGAGACTCTCTTCTTTAGGTCTTGGTCTAGACCTGGGGTTTTCAACCTTTTTTTTCCCCACGTACCATTTCGGGTATTTTTAGTGTCAGTAATGTAACCCCTTCACTTTGTATAAAGTGGAAAACAAAACAAACTCAGAAAAACATTCCACTGTGTATATTTGCAAGTACTGTACTGAAGGGAAGTACATAACTCTCCTGACATAACCAATAATATTATAAACACAAAGAATTTCATTAAAAATAAAGAAATTTTTTTTATAATTATTTACCTTTGGCTATGCAGTAAATTTTCAAGGTTATGGTACTGAGCTGCAAAAACAAAATACATTATTAATGCATCAGCTGCAAAGGGAATAAAGGAGATGGCTGAAACTGTTTTTCATCAAGTAGCCTAGTCAGCCGAGGAGCAGTTTTTGCTAAAGCACATCGAAGGTCGGCCTCCACATTCATTCGAGACCTTAGTTTTGATTTTATGACAAGAAAGCTGGAAAGCCCAGTTTCACACACATACAGTACGTTGATGGGAAAAGTAACAGAACGAAGAGGCTCCTCTGCGACACGTGGATATGACTTGGATATTTTACGCCAGAAACCTGAATAAAGACTCTTCCTCAAATAGATCACAAGCACAGTACAAGTCAGTGGGCGGCCAGGCCCCTAACCCTAACGACCCGTGGGGAGCACCTACCCCCTGACAGACCCATGGGGTATGCATACCCCAGATTGAAGATTAATAAGACATAAGCTCACGACCACAATTAACTGATAAGTCTTGATTTGAAAGTTGTTTAGAAAACTGAGCCTGTTTCAGATTTAAGTATTCCTGAAATGATCAATCTAGGTATGTCGGAAAATGGTTTCGCAAACAAAATCAATGGAAAATGTTTGTTACTGTTCAACAAAGGTAATAGTTAATTATGTGGTACAGTTAATCTCAAAATCTTGTACCGATGCTCTAAGAACTCTTGGATGAAAGGGGTTGTTGTAGTC
>NC_089744.1:54749098-54771598 GCF_040412425.1 Macrobrachium rosenbergii
ACGATATTTTTTGACTGATAAACAACTCCCACCCTCCCGCACCGAAAAGAGAAACCTGTGAATCTCAGAAGTCCGCACAAGATACTCTACATTCTAGCTCGCAAGGTAAAAAGAAAAAAAAAAAGATGAATATATAACTCTCGAATTCCCAGCCTCCTTCTGATCCACGCGTGGAAATGTGTGAGAGGATAAGAGCGAGAGGGAGAGAGAAGTTGCAAACGAATTTATGACTAGATATCTTAACGAAGGAAAGAAACCACTTGAGCTAAATATGTAAGGGTTATTTTTCATGCCGACCTCTTGCGTCAGGTATTCAAAGTGTATTGTGAATTGAAAGCGTACTTAAATGACAAACATCCTCTGCATTCCTCTTCAAATATTTAAGCTAGATCATATTCATTCCTGCTCCCCTATACGACCCCGAATTTCAGTTTTTCGGTTTTATTTTCTATTCCTTCATATTTTTTATTTTTATCGCCTTTTCCTAAAACTTGTCTCTCTCTCTCTGCAGGCTGATTACCCTTTATAGTCTGTCGACTCTTTCCATAAGGGTTTTCAGCTGAAGATTTATATATATATATATATATATATATATATATATATATATATATATATATATATATATGTATAATATATATATATTCATACACACACACACACACACATATACATATATATATATATATATATATATATATATATATATATATATATATATATATATATATATATATATATATATATATATATATATATATATATATAATATATATATATATGTATATATATACAATCAGATTTTGATTTAACGTTTTGTGCCCCACCATAATTGCTTCCTTCCCCCCTCTCTCGTTATACGAATGAAATCGTCTTTTAATCAGTCTAAAGCGGAAAAGAAATAGAGGGGAAAAATAGAGGAAAACCAATGCCAATTGGGCATACATAAAAGTACCCGGATCTCGTATTTCATAATGGATGGGAAGATCACACAGCGAAGGTACTTGGCACCAAATGATCTCCCCTAACACCCGGCACAAAGGGGACGTCCCACCTCCCACAATGGGCCTATTGCAGCGCACCGCCTTAATTAGGTCAAAGTAGAAACCCTACACAGAAAGAGGAACAGCGAAAAAGGGCTGAATAATTGAGAGAGAAGGGCAGAGAGAGAGAGAGGAGAGAAAAAGAGAGAAGGGAGAATGGGCGGCGTTATTACCACCATTTTATGCGTCCGATGGAGAGGGATCGCAGCGTTCTCCTCATCCCTACTTCTGCGTACAACCACCTAGTAGGATGGGGTCAAATCCCACCCTTCAATTCCCTGACGGGATCGCTTATTCAACATTCAAATACTCATCCCTTCTGTCGTCTGCAGATCGCATCAATGGTAACTGGATGCTAATGGTTAAACAATTTAAGTTTTTTTTAGGATTGTCCTCCTCTTTAAACACTGGTAATTTTCAAGCTTTCATTCAGGTATTATTTCCGAGATTCACTATCGAGCCACAATTTCTGTGGAAAACTAGAAACTGCCAGCTAGTGAAAGTAAGGTCTGAGAATCTTCCGTACTACATTAAGCATTGGCCGTATTGCACTAAGCACCGTACCATTAACTAAACTATTGCCAACTTAGCCCTACAAGCGAGAATTAGCTTTTTTAAATTTCTAATGTTATTACATTTAATAATTTAAGGCTATGTATCTACAAAATGAACTTAAGTCAAGCTTTTAAGTTATTTTTTTATAACACAAAATACTTAAGAGTGATAATCGCCAACCTTCAAACACATCTATCCTTACCCTGAGTTATGATAAACAATCCCAAACCATGCCAGAGTGACAGGTATCTCGAAAATGACTGAGCCTTTAAAATGTATCTTTCCAAAAGTATGAAAAAGCGGACAAAAATCCAGTTTTATCAAACAGAAAGAGAGAGAGAGAGAGAGAGAGAGAGAGAGAGAGAGAGAGAGAGAGAGAGAGAGAGAGAGAGAGAGAGAGAGATCAAAAGCGGCAGTGTCAGGAACAAGCCAACTACCAAACCCTTTATCTTTTTTTCCGGGGATTTACATGCAGGAGTTTATGATGGAGTTTATTTGGAAGAAGAGGAATTCTAAGGACATCTGGCTGGGATCGATGGAAGGGGGCGGTGTCATCATCCACCCCGCGGCTGGCACCACAACATGTCACCTGAGGTCCCATCGGATGCGCTTGTCGGTGACACCCATGACACACGGATGTCACAGGGACGTCAAGGGGATGTCCCCGAGTTGGAACTGAAGTTACCGATGGGACCCGCCCATCGTATTATGCTAAAACACATGAAAGCCCAGGTTCTTTTGGCCTTAAAAACTGTCTGTCGTTAGCCTTAAATTCTGTCCTCTTCATGACGCACTCCAATACGTGTGAGGAGCGGTCCGCGCTGGGGTATCAAACCGAACCAAGGAACCCGAACGTCGACGACAGGGACGAGTTTTCGAGAGACAGATTCGTCAGGCATATGGTGTTCACGTGGACCTCAGACATCGCACAAAGCGAGCGGCGTCGTATCACGTCATCCCGTGTAGTAAATACACACACACACACATGCTGCCAAATTGCTGATGAAGTTTGCAATGCAATCTAATTAACGACATATGAAAAGGGCGGCGGAGAGAAGGGAACATTCGGGCCCCCTTATCGGGAGCTGAATGGTCCCCCTTCACGGTCTCCTCGCGAGGACCTGAACTATCTCCTTTTGTCACTTCTTCCGCCGCCTCAGCCTTCATCGATTAATTAAGATGCCAAGGTAACCCTCTCTGAGTAATAGCGAGATCCATACTGGAGGATTATTATAAAGGCGAATGACAAAATCCTGCTGCTAAGCATATGCCCCTCTGCAAAAACTCTTACCAGATACAAAGGAAAAAAACACGAGTCTGACAAAGTGAATGCGTTTTAAGCAGTAAAATGCGCATTCAGAACCTGCCACTGCATCTAATTCGAATATTAATGAGATACAGGATCCTATCTATAAGCCTCACAGAACGTTTCATCGACGGGCATCAGTTTTTGCGTGGCGCTCCACATTTAGTAAGTGGTAACCAGACACCAAACGTTGCTCTTTTGACGTTATTTTACTGCAATGAAGGTACTCCTCCTCCTTATAACAATTACGCTGTCATCCATCGCAATTTCTGTTAACATGGACAAAAACTGTAATCATAAAAGCCATGGTGTAGTTACACCTGGGCTCAATAAAGACCACTGTAAAAGACCCATTTCATACAGTAACCATGTTGCCTGCAGCATTTTCGCTTCAGTATGATTGCTTAGTAGATAGCTTGTGAAAACAGCATCTTGCAATTTCCACATTTGTATTACACAGCTCAAGGTTACGTTATGTGTAGACAGAAGGGGAAGTGGCCGAAAGATGTCAAATCCTTTCCGTTTTAATAGACTGGAGATACAACGCTTTCCAAGAAAAATTTTCACATCAATGTGACTTAGCATGGGGAACCATTCCTTTTTCCTTTATATCTGAAATCTACATACATATTTTAGACACAGCTGTAACTATAATTAATTGCCTCCTGCGTAACGTACATTGATAGAAGAGCCACCGTGTAAGAAAAACAGCAAATCAAAATAGCATGTTTTAATTAGGCGAACCTTTCAACTAAAGTAACAGCTTTTTAACAAGCGTCAAGATTTACATAAACAAACTATTTCAAGGCCCAACTGATTAAACTAGAATCCGAACAAAGGACACCATATGAGTCATGGAATTCAGCAAACTTCTCAATCTTGAAATACAATCATATAAGAATTTCTACAACTGAGAATTTAGCAAAGGTTTCAACTGTAATTATATATGTCTATAATTATCATTTATAATGAGGAATTTATCATTTCAAGACCAAACCACAAAGGATGTTTGACAGCATCCTCGCCCCCGAATTCAGGCTACAGATGCTGGCCGACGGATTTCAATTAATGCTTGTGCTTTTTCAATAGAGCATAGGGGTATTATCTTGAAACATGAGCAGGCAAAAGAACAAAAACTGGCGGGCGAGGGACGAGCCAGAAGGCCAAAAGCAGGTGCTTGCATGGGTGAAAGGTACTAACAAGCATAATCAGACAACTGATATTGCAAGGGAGTTGAACTGAGTGCCTGCAATCACTTTGCAGCCTCCCTGACAATCTTATCTCTCTTGTGCACACTTTTCTGCATATGTAATTGGTCCTGGCGTTTCTGCATGAATATATGTGTGCATAAAACAGCACGTGTAAAATATATATATATAAAATATACATATATATATATATATATATATATATATATATATATATATATATATATATATATATATATATATATATATATATATATATATATATATATATCAGCTGACCAACAACACTGCCCGGGAAAACTCTGAATGACAACCGTTAAACTCTCTCTTTTCTCTCTCTCACACTCTTTCCTCTTTCTCCTCCCTAACACCCTACACTCTCTCTTACTTCCTCTCCCTCTCACTTCTCTCTCCTCTCTCCCTTTCCTGTTAAGTAGTTGCTTCAATTAAATGGCCCAGCATTTTTGACATTTTATATTTCACCCCTTCTCATCCCCCCCCAACCCCCGCCTTCCTGTCGGGGCTGAACTTGGAATTCAAGAACATCAGGAGTGTCACTATTCATCTCAGCAACCTTGAAAACTATGGATTAGCCACTAATATCTATAATTTTTTTAATTTTATTTTTCACCCCTCCTCACCCCACTTCGTATCGGGGCTGAACTTGGACTTGAAGGGCATCGGGAGTGTCACTATTCTTCTCAGTGACCTCGAAAACTATAGATTACGTACTAATATCTGTCATTTTCAATTATTTTTACATGTCACCTGCTTCCCACCCCAACCCCCTTTGGTGCCAGTGATGTCTTACCCAACAGTATTATTTTCCAGATAGTTGGTCATATGTATACCAAAATGAGGTATGATAAACCCATAGAGTTTATTTAGTTACTAAGTCTATGGGCAGAACCAGCCCCATTTCAGGGAAGCCCTTCCCATCCTCACCTCCTTAATTGCCCTTCGGTGCTAGTAATGTCTTACCCCCACAGTATTCTTTTCCAGGTAGTAATATGTACACCAAGTTTGGTTGAAACTGCTCAGTAATATAATTTCAGAGTTATGCTGGAACACACACATACACACAGACACACATACCTACATCCATATATATATATATATATATATATATATATATATATATATATATATATATATATATATATATATATATATATATATATATATATATATATATATATATATATATATATATATATATATATATATATATATATATTTATTTATTTATTTATTTATAAATATCCTGCTGTTCACCCTCTTTGCATTATTTAGTAAGAAAAATCATTCTAACAAAGACAGGAAGGTGTCTCTGTCAAAGTTAAGAGGAATGCAGGCAAATTAGTTAGGCTGTTTTAAAAAAGTAACGTCTTAGTAGGGAATATGTTAGCATTAGAGTCCTAACCAACAGGGAGGGTTTTCACCAAGTAACCTCTAGTGAAGGTGGCCTTAAGCTTCCTTTTTTCCTGTCCTATGCATTCAGCAATGTCTCTGTCAATTTTTCAGACTGCCAGGGGCTATGGACGAACGTTGGACAAACAGCAGCACTGACCTGACCTCACGTGAGCAGAGAGAGCCCTACCGTTATGAAATGAGCAAGCCGCTGTGCTATGAGCAACTCTATCCTTTGTCCTTTCCTATCTGTTATTTTACTCAGTGAATCGACAATAAGTGTTCTTCAAGAACTCCGATCGGCAGTTGCATTGCGCAAGCAACCTCCGTAATGGTAAGTCTGGAATTGACAAGATTTTCGTCGATTTGCTGGTATCTCTTTCACTGTACTTAAAATTTTCCATTGTTTCCCCTTCAGCCACCATTTACAAGAGAACCTGGTATAATCATATTTCTTTTATGAAGTCTAGTATATGAATAATGATCATGGCATAGTGAATTGCATAAGCTATTCCCATGCAGTAAGCAGGAATTAGGGAAAGTCAAGTGTAAGTAAATTTCAGGCAAACCTTGGATCCTGACCACCAGTGTTTGGAAGAGAAGTATATGTTAGAGTACAAACATTCATTGCGTTATGTTTTTTTATGGAAGCCAGGAAAATTAACTGTGTCAAGACATTGACTAAAGGTTCATGTAATTTCCTTGCTATCACAGCACATTCTTTCTATGTTGAGACTAGGTGGGAAGTGAAGGGGTTTAATGTAATTCCTTTGTTACAGAAGTAACCCATTATTCCATATGTAGTGCTGACTGGCGACCTAATTCAATTAAGTAATTGTCTGTCTTTTGAGTGTAACTTTTAGCCTCAACTGACAGTTTACATGTGACCTTGGTGAAGCAGGGCTACATAAATTACATTAATTAATTAAGAAACTCATCATAAATATACAACAATATATATATATATATATATATATATATATATATATATATATATATATATATATATATATATATATGTAATATATATATACATATATAGATATACTACACATTTTTTATGATCACACATGAAACCACAAATACAGTTTAATAATCAATGCACTATACATAAGGAATAGCTTACACCAAAGGGGAATTATAATTAACAAGTGCTTCATCATGAGAGGGATTCGAACCCCTGCCTGGTTTGGGAATGGCAATGTACATTGACTTTTCATCAATGAGCCATCAAGAGAGGCATAAGTTGATACCGACTCTGCTGTATGTATGTCTGTCGAATTCAGATTTTGTACTTAAAATCAATATTAACCCACCTCCTCCATGAAAGATGAAAAGTAAGTTTGTCACATTCACCATGACTTCTTTTATATTCACAGATATTAAGCCACAAAAATCGTTTAAAGACCAATTCACTATACTGCGGGAATAACTTATGCCCAAGAGGAAATATAATTGATAATTGCTTCATCACCAATGGGATATTGAGCGATATTTGTGGTTTAATGTTAGAGCGTGTGTGTCCATATATATATATATATATATATATATATATATATATATATATATATATATATATATATATATATATATATATATATATATATATATATATATATATATATATATATATATATATATATATATATATATATATATATATATATATATATATATATATATATATATATATATATATATATATATATATATATATATATATATATATATATATATATATATATATATATATATATATATATATATATAAAGCTTATAAGTCACAAGTATGTATATGAATTACAATACACAATGCATGTTGAATTAACAAGTTGGGAAGAAAACTTTTCCAAAATCTTAGAGAGAATGTTTAGCTATCACCTGACGCATTTCCTCGTTAAGTAAGGATGGCGTCAGGATTTTCGAGGTGTGGGATTATGCGAGATGACACTGTATGTACGTTCACCGGAAGTGTCCAGGTTCCAGTGAGGAAAGTGTGTATGTGCGTGTCTTTTGGGCAGAGTCCCAAAGTGTGAAGGGATTAGGTTGGGAAAAAAGAATCATTAGAAGACCAACATTGAACCTTTTGAAAAGTCTCGAAGAACTGAGACCCACGTAAAAATATACATACATACATATATATATATATATATATATATATATATATATATATATCTATATATATATATATATATATATATATATATATATATATATATATATATATACATTTTTACGTTTATCCACGCTTAATTACGTCAATCAGATAATTATTAGGATAAGCCTTGAATAGCACTCACCGTGGACATCCGTAAATACCAAAATAATACATGAAATATACAAAATTACATATAAGAATAATGGTACTTCATTGCATACAACATAAGTAAGTCAATCAAAAGAATACTGATTTAGTTCTCATTAAGTTACTAGTAGAATTAACAGCACCTCAAAATACGGATCCTGCTTACAATAAATATATCACTGATACAATCTCTAGTACAACAGACTCTGGGTCCCCCTTAAGGACTCCTTTGCAATTACTAATTTTTGGAATGTTGCACACTGTATAGCCTGCCACAATAAGGTAGGATTCTTGCAAGCAAGATGGATGACAGGAATGCGAAATTGAACAAATGACACGTCTCTGGAAATAGATTTCCTAGATCAGAGCTCGTACATAAAAGATCCTCTCACCTGCAATAATCTATCACACTGGAGGGCTGATTTACTGTGTCAATGCACAAGGGATTACTTCATTAATAAATTTAATTCAGATGGGGAAACACACATGCTAGTATAACAAGGGATTTTATTTTGGGTGGTGAAATCTTGAAAAGGAAATGAGATGAGAGATTTAGTGAAAGGAATAGAGACTGGTCCTGAATTGCAAATTCAGTCTTACCGGGCAAACCCAGATTGCAAGTTCACTGCTGCAAACTCCATCCCGTTGATCCAATCGGTCTTCCTTAACAACTGGTGGTGGCTTGTCGCAGGCCTCTTGCAGCCTTAATCAGCATGGCAACGTGCCAAGACAAAGGGGTACGTCCTAAAGATCGGGGTGTGGGAGGCCAAGATAATGCCTGTACAAAAGCTAAGCGGAGACTGATTCTGCTCTCCGTCTTTCAACCTGTTGTTGTCCATACATGGGCCCTCATACCACGGAAGTGGCGAGGGGATTAAGATGTGTGCCGGCCGTTCCTGAAAAGACAATTAAGACCAGCAGAAAGGAGATCAAAGGAATATAGTTCTTGGGACAAGGATATGTAAAGTAACTACTAGCATGTCTATTACACCCATGACTAATCTAATGCTTCTATGCGACCTGACCTTTCTCTCAAAACTGCGAAGCCACTACCCTTTTGCTCTGACTGTCCTAGACTGTGGAGTACCCCTCCTGGGTGGATTTGACTTTTGTCCTTACTGCAAAAGCACATAGAGACGAGAGCATGCATTCGCTCTCTTTTGGGCATGAAGGCCTGTACTAAAACAAGCTGCTCCTCCCTCAATGGGTCTTGTCCATGCAATGCAGATAACTAAGGGGAACTACCTAGCTTCTAGGCTGGGAATAAGAAGCACACTAGCTTGCTTAATATAAATTCCCTAACACTAATTTCAAGGTGTCTGCGGGTATTTAACTATCTGTCTCTGATGACAAGGACAATGCACTCCTAGGCAAGTTGTTGATGTGCAATTGCACTTTATTATTAATGTGTTATATCCATAGGCTGTCGCAGCACCAATTTAAGTCATCTAACTACAATGCAGTATTGTTACAAATTACAAAAGTTCCTAGGCGACGATATGCACAAACATGTTAAAAATAAACAACCTGAAGGGTTGATGAGTGCAACGCCATGCATGAGTAGGTAGGACAGGCCCTTCAGCTTGCAAGGCTAGAGGACAGTTCTAACTCACTCCATCTTATTGACATGGTAGTGGAACCTATGAGTGAGGTACCCAAGAAACCACCTCTGGATTTTGGTGCCTGGTGTATCTGACTAACTGAGGCACTGTGCCAAGCATGCCATGAGCTCACTAACTCCGATATTTGGGATAATATTTTTATCATTACTCTATTAACAAAATTAGTTTAATTATACTTGCAAGGGTACTGCCAATACTCTGTATGATGTTGACTTGTATGTTATGTATGGGTTTCACTTAATCAGATATCACTCAGGCTACTTCCTCTGTGATGGAAAGGCACCGTACTCCACAGGACAATGAGTGCCAAGGAGAGCTCTTGACTCTTGTAGGCTAACTGGATCTCTTCCGTCTCTTTTTCTTCTTCTTCTTCTTCAGGTTCCTCCAAGGTCTATCTACGACAGTCCTAGGAGGTAATGAATGCACCAACTCTGGGGAAAGGCCAGAAGTGCCATCGGGAGCGAAGTCAGGGGTAACCCTCGAGGCTACTGGAAGGCTGCTGTGACAACCAAAGCAAGGGCGGTAACAGCTTCTGCATCCCAGCAGGACAATTCCTGGTCGACCAGAGAAGGTGTAGCAGTTTGGTCCGTCAGAGGTTCATCCTCTGAGGGCAGGATTGGTGAGAAAGGATTATCAGGTGCTGGAGGCTCACAATTGGCAATGACCAACTCAGTTAAGTTTGGCAGATCTCCTGAAGGAGGATCAGTGGCAGGATCTGGCATTGGCACTGGCACCAAGTCAGAGCCAAGCACAGGGTTCAAGTTTGGTACTTGCTCAACGTCCACAGTGGACCAAGACTGGCACTGCTTGGGATGCTCAAGTGGCACTGGCAGAGATTTTTGGTCAGGTGTGTCTGACGAGGAACCCAGGGGTGTAAAGCCCCTAGATGGGCCTGAGTTGGGTTCACTAACGGATCCGGTGGAGAGGGGGGCACCTGGACACGTGCCTCCCCATGAAAATGACAAAATAATATACATACTCATATACATATATAAATATATACACATATGTATATATATATACTGTATGTATATGTATATATAATATATATATGGGCGTGTGTGTATATCAAAACTGGTGGCGCACCCCCCCACTGTGAAATTTTTCTGGATCCACCCTCTCGGGGTGAGAAATCTCAGGCGGCCATGCCGTGGCTGACGTGACACTGATCAAGTTGACATGCTTGGTAGAGGTACCATGCTTTGGGCAGGTAGGATATCTGGCACTATAATGTCCAGGAGCATCACAGGTTCTGCAGGGGCCATTTGGATGGTCTTGCTTACTTAGGGTGACTGTTGGTGGAGAGAACTGCTTTTCAGCGGATGGAGAGGTATCATTCGGTTTCTTAAAAGGGTTCTGAGGGTGCTTCTTGATAGCTCCCCCTTTAAAGCGGCACTCAGATTCGGAGTGTCCAACCTTATAGCAGTAATTGCATACTGGCCTGGAAGGGAGTCCATTCTTTGGGCGAGCTGGCCCTGAGATGGCCAGGTGGCACTATGCACTGGTGAGACTGGTGAGACCTGCTGGACGACAGGTTATAAGTCTCCCAATAGTCAGCCATACGGCATCCTTCCATGAGTGTTTTGGGCTGCTTGATGTTGAGGTACACAGTGAGGGGCCCAGGAACACACTGGAAGGAATCTTCCAGCATCATCCTGTTAAACAAGTCCTCAAACTCGGTGCACGTCATGGAGTCGAGCCAGCGCCGACCAGATTGGGTCTTGTGACTGGCCCATTCAGCCCAGGACTGACTGATTTCTTTTGGGAGAGCCCTACACCTTTGTCTCCATTTCTCCTGGGTTATCTCATAGGCCTTAGTAATTACCTTCCGAACTTCCTCCAAGTCTCCCCAGGTACCACTAGCCAGCGTGCGAAGGACAACCTTTGCTTTACCTTCCATATGCTTGGAGAGAAGTAAGGCCCTTTCCATCTCTGTGGTACCGTAGTTTGCAAAAAGCACTTCTACATTGTCCAACCATGCCTCTGGCTTGTCATCATTCCACTTTGGTATCAACGAGTTGATACTAGATATAGGATTAGGCATGGCAGGTGTGGGGTTAGTGGGGTGTTGTTGGGCTAGAGCTGTGGCACTGTCGTGTCGGGCTTTTTCAAGCCCAATCTCCTTTTCCTTTAGAGCTAGCTGATACTTCCTTTAGTTCTTCTCTTTTTGTCCTCTCTCTTTCTTCTCTGGCTTTTCTCTCCTCCCTTTGCTCTTCTCTTACTGCCCTTTCTCTTTCTTCCCTACCTTCTCTCTCCTTCCTCCCTATTTCCTCTTTGGCTTCTCTTTCTGCCCTTTCTCTTTCTGCTTTTGCTTCTCTGTACTTCCTCTGTTCTTCTCCCTCCTTTCTCTGTCTTTCCTCTTTTTCCAGCTCATACTGTCTTTGTTCCTCTATTTCTTGTTTCTCCCTTTTGAGCCCGGCATCTAGCTTTCCTGTGCTCACTTGGTGAGCTCTCTTCTCGTGAGATCTGCCTCCTTTCCCATATTCATGAAGGTTTGGTACTGGTCTGCCAACATGGTTCTGGTAGGTTAGGATGTATTAAAATGGTTTTGGGAATTGAAATGATTTTTGGGAAGTGTCTCTTAACCTTGGTTACACTTTGATGGGATGGCACCTTTCAATAAGGCAGCACTGTGGCTGAGTGTGCCATTCAAAGTCACACTGATGGAGAGGTCCCTGGTTAGCATCCTCAGGGGCAGTCACGCTACTGTTGGCACTGTGTTTCAATTCACGGGTGCGGCTTGTATATTAACACAGGACTCTTTCTTGGTGGCACTGGGGTACCAGCGTATTCCAAGAAACAACACTAATCAAAGGAAATGGCACTCTGCCTGAAGCAGAGTGCAAGCAATGAGTAAGAGAAAAAGAAAAGGTAGGACACTTCAGGTAGGTTACTCATTGACAGTGCACCAGATTAGTGGCACTGTGAAAGGGGAATTCCTTAGGTTGGCACTTGTGAGCAACTAATTCCTAGGTACTAATGATGCTGCTTCCTTTCATGTTGAGGGAGAAGACATGGGGGTGCACTTAAAAAAGTACCCACTCGTGCGAGATTTTTATGTTGGTCCGTTCTTTTCTTTTAGGAAACGGCTCAAGTACCCACTCAGCTGCCTAAAGCGCTTAATAAAAAGTGTGTGAAAATTATATAAGTAACGTTGACAGGAGTGCATATACAAATTAACAGCACTACACGTGGAATGAGTGAAAGAAAAGCAATATACAGTGATGAGACAGGGATCATCCCAGGGATTGATTTTACTGTATAAATTTGAGTTTGATTCGGTTCCCTTAGCTTTGTGAAGCCATAGGTTATCCTTCAATAATATCTCACAAGATTACAAACCATGCCTTCTTATTAATTTTGGTAAAACAGCATACAAATAAGAATAACTCTCTCTCTCTCTCTCTCAACTGAGAAGCGGATGTAGTATAAGGATGACTCATTACCTCTGACTAAATTGAATAAACTCCGCTCTCAGGGATTAAAATGAAATGTGTTTGCTAATTCCCATTACTTTAATTTGTGAAAGATTTTCAAGTTACTATGCAAGATTTAAAGTAGGTATGCGTGTGGGAAAAGAATGGAAAGCTGCTCATCAGCGTAAAGGCAATACCTGACAGTGATTAGCAATGGCCACTCAAGGTCGCAACTTTATTTTGATGGCCGAGCCACGTGGGGATGTTTACCAACACTGTGGATTCAAGATGGCTGATTGTTGAGAACAGGTGTGGAGAGCTGCTATCATCTGCTTGAGTGACGCCACTTGCATGAACCCGCAAACACACACTTTCGTTACTAGATGATACCAAAGAAAAGGAAAATCACAAACTTTTTCTGATGGAATGATCCACGCCGTTGCGTGGATGCAAATGACTAACTTAAAACACTAATAATAAGTTTATGTTATTCATGAAATGGAGAACAAAATTTGAGATGGGAGCGAGCGATTTGGGTGTGGGCGAGACATCTAATGACATCATTCCGCTGGGGCTGGCTGGCTCAGGTTATTTATAGAGCAACCCAAGCATTGCCATGCGTTATTCTTATATCCTATGGACTTACAAAATTGTCCCTTTTCCTACCTGAGAGAAGCTGTACACACTTGCTCTCACATCACATGCACTAAGCTAATCCATTTAGAAATTTAACATTCATGCATTACATGCGGGTTTGTGAGGTAGCAAGTAAAATGGTAACTGATAATCTGACGCCCTAACTCGACTCAAGGACGTTTTACAGGTTGGAATTTTGAAATCACTCTGCTGCTATCGCTTGAAAGTTATCTCTTATTTGTAAATTTTAGATTTACACAACCACTTATTTAACACTTTCCCTACCTAACGCACTCTTAACAGTATAACACTGAGATTAACAACACCTTACCCCGTTTCTGTAGCCATCTTGCTTTGGAGATTTTGTTAAAGGAAATCAAATGATTTAATTTCAATTCCAATTAATTCCAAGTTTGTCACATCAAAGGCCTAGTGTCCAGCAATGCTATTTTTCACTAATTAGCCAATGAGCGTCAGAATGGTAGCCACTTTTACATCTGTCAACACTTAATTACATTAATTAGATAATTATTAGGATAAGCCTTGAATTGCACTCACTGTGGACATCTGTGAATACCAAAATAATACAGGAAATATACAAAATTACATATAAGAATAATGGTAGGTCGCCAACTGAAAATTTTCATCAGTATAAAAATCTACTTTGTTGCACACAACATAATCATATCAATCAAAAGAATGCTGATTTAGTTCTCAATAATGAAAGTTACTGGTTGAATTAACTGCACCTCAAAACACGGATTCTGCTTACTGATACAATCTCTAGCACAATGGACTCTGGGTCCCCCTTAGGGACTCCTTTCCAATTACTAATTTTTGGAATGTTGCACAGCCTGCCACAATAAGTCAGGATTCTTCCAAGCAAGATGGATGACATGAATGCAAGGTTGAATATATGACACGTCTCTGGAAGTACAGTGAACGCCCCGTATTCGCGGGGGATGCGTCCCACACACCCCCGCGAATAGGTCAAATCCGCGAATGCTTAAAACCCTTAAAACCCATCTAAAAACAATTAGAACTGCCCATTTTGATAGCTTAAACCAAGAAAAACCCTGTAAAAATGCTTATATCTGAGTATTTTAATAGTTTTATCACAAAAAGTGCATTTACTCCTGAAAAATATATAAAAATACAGTAATTAGTGAATATTTCTCAGTGAAAAATACCGCGAATGGGCAAATTTTCCTTGAATGATGGCAAGATATGTTCCACAGGGAAACCCGCGAATGCGTGAGTCCGTGAACCATGAGAACGCGAATACGGGGGGTTTACTGAAGACATAAAAGATTCTCTCACTTGCAATAATCTATCACACTGGAGGGCTGAGTTACTGTGTCAATGAGCAAGGGATTATTTCATTAATAAATTTTATTCATATGGGAACACACATGCTAGTATAACAAGGGATTTTATTCTGGGAGGTGAAATCTTGAAAAGGAAATGAGATGAGAGATTTAATGAGAGGAATAGACACTGGTTCTCAATTGCAAACTCCAGTTGATCCAATAGGTCTTCCTTAACAACTGATGGCGGCTTGTCGCCAGGACTATGGCAGCCTTAACCAGTGTGGCAACGTGCCAAGACTAAGGGATACGTCCCAAAGATAAGGCATGGCAGGCCAAGATGATGCCTGTACAAGAGCTGAGCAGAGACTGATTCTGCCCTCCATCTTTCGACCTGCTGTTGCCTATACATGGGCCCTCAGGCCAAGAAGTGGCGAGGGGATTAACCCTTAAGGGACGGGCTAAATATATATTAAGCACACCCCCCAACTGGGCAAACTTTAAGGTTGTCCAATTTAAGAAAAAAAACACAAGAATGGAAAGAGGAAGATATGCAAATGCACATGTAAGAAAAAAAATTCAAAAAATTTTTCTGTACTGTCCACGGGAAGTTGAAAGTGACTATTTACAACCTTGTAATTATATCTGAACTACTATCATAAAAGATCAGAACTAAAACCAACAGCAATCCCTGGGTAAATTTATGAGCAAATAAAAAAAAAATGACGTACTGGGGCTATGGAGAGGCAGTAGATGTCCCCATAAAATCTCAAGGCTGACTGAGCAAATACAGTTGCCATAAGTAATTTCCCACTGAAGTGCTATGAACATTTTTCCCGCTAATTTCATGCAAACTGTATGGCACGCAATATTAATCCTCATAAGAGTTAGCCTGGCGTTCACTCAAAACCTGTTATAGTTCCTCATATGATCATGTCTGTCCAGTAATGGTTAAGAGGTATGCCAGCCATTCCTGAACAGATAATTAAGACCAGCAGAAAGGAGATCACAGGAATATAGTTCTTCGGACAAGGTTATCTATTACACCCATGACTAATCTAATGCTTCTACCTGACCTGACCTTCCACTCAAAACTGCGATTAATTAACTAATTATTAAAACAGTTTAACCAGACCACTGAGCTAACTATCAGTTCTCATAGGGCTGGCCCGAAGGATTTGGATGAAATGACAGGTCTAGGCTAGAAGCCTAGCACTGGGACCAAATAGATCAATCAATATAGTGATGAATGAATGAAAATGAAATTAAAAACTGCAGAGGCATACACTCTCGTACCGGAACACACAATAAATACTTACATACTTATGGCTCCATATATACTCAATAAAAAGGTGTATTAAAATTTAAAATAAAATTTATTAAAATTTTAAAATTTAGTTGTTTTACAATTCATTAGAACCCTAAGGGTTGTATTTCTATTATTTGCTTTTTATACTTTATCAATTAAATCACAGCTCCTCACGAACATTAAAACTGGTATTACTGAAAGTGTAATATATTCTGATAAAATTTCCTTCATTGATCTATTTCCAAAATTTGATAATCACTGCAGGTTATATTTTGGACATTCACACAATACATGTTTCACAGTTATCAACACTTTGCAATCTGGGCATTTGGGAGGAGGGCGACATGGACTGTTCATTAAGTGTCCATGTGTCAAATGAGTATGGCTTATTCAAAGACGCATCAGTATTAGAATTACTTGTGTGTGTCTCTCTCTGTTTCTGATATGACGAACTCCATTTTCCAACACTGGATTTTATGTTTTAATTTATTTTCAGGTTCTTCATTCCATATATTTTGCCATTTACTTACAATGATTGTTTTTATATCTTATATAATCACTAATAGGGATGTCTACATTTTCTCTTGCCATATGGACTGCTTCTTTAGCTGCTTTATCAGCCTCTTCATTTCATTTAACCCCTACATGGGAAGGGATCTAACATATTTCAAGATCTTTTCCATTATTATACAATTTATGCAGTGAAAACTTAATTTGTTGTACAATATTATTTTTTTTAGTATAGCTTTGAATGGCTTCTATAGCGCTTCTGGGGTCTCTATAAATCACAAAATTATGACACAAGGCTTCTCTAATTATTTTTATGGCTGCTGCTATTGCACATAACTCAGCTGTGAACACTGAGGCATTATCTGGTAGAGAGAACCGATACGTTTTGTCTGGGGATACTGCAGCACATCCCACGGCATATTGTGACTTAGATCCATCGGTGTATATTGCGTAATGTGGACCTTTTCTGGTTATATGTTTTACTGTATGTTGTCTATGGTGTTCTGGGGTATATGAATAGCTTTTTGATAAATATTTTAAGTGTGTACAAATTCTCATTTTATTCATTGTCCAAGGAGGAGGTAATTTTAAGATTAAAGGTAACTGTATATTTATATTTAGCGACTCAAACAATCTTCTAGCTCTAACTGGGAAAGGAAGTGGGTGATTGTTTATAAACACATCTCTTAATCCAAATAATTTTTTGGTTGGAGAATCATTTGTCTGAATTCTCAGAGCACTCTTCACTGTTACTAGCTCTGTATGGAGAGAGAGAGGTAGTTCACCACATTCAACTTGTAAAGATGATGTTGGTGATGATTGAAAAGTTCCTGAACATATTCTAAGGCCTTCATTATGAACTGGGTCTAACGTTTTCAGTGCTGCGTCTGATGCCGAGCCACATATTTCACTTCCATAATCAATGATAGACAGCACTGTTGCTTTATACAGTACAGTAAGGGTATGTCTATTGGCTCCCCAAGTAGTGTTCGATAGTTTTCTTATTAGGTTTAATGCTCTTTTACATTTTGATTTCATGTATGTTATGTGGGTTTTCCAGTTCAAGTGAGTATCAAATACTAATCCCAAAAATTTTGCTGTTTGGCCAAATGGTATGGAATGATTTCTGATTTTTAAATCTATTCTTCGCCTTTTTCCACTTTTTATTTTTATAAAACATTACTGCTTGAGTCTTTTGTACAGAAAATTTGAAGCCTACAGATGAGGCTCATTCATCTATTTTTATTATAGTTTTATTAATGATTCGCTCTGCATGTTTTATGTGAGATGCTGAATAATATGTGGCAAAATCATCCATGTACAAGTGACTTTTAATTCCAATAGGTAGATTATTACTGATATCATTTATTGCTAAAGTAAACAGTGTGGCACTAAGGACACTTCCTTGTGGAACACCAATTTCAAGTGGAAATGTACTAGACAATACATCATCAATTTTCACTTGAAAAGTGCAAATTTGTCAGCAAGTTTTGGATAAACCTAAGTAAACGTCCACAGATGCTGTTTTTATGTAACGTTTTTAATATTGCATATCTCCATGTAGTATCATATGCCTTTTCAATGTCAAAAAAGAAGGCCATAGTAATTTGTTTTCGTTCAAATCCTCTTTGTATGTGGTCTTCCAAATCAGACAGAGAATCCAGTGTATATCTATTACATTGTGACCCAAACTGAGTGGGAGTCTATTTTTTATTTTCTTGAAGGTGCCATGTTAGTCGAACATTTACCATTTTTTCTAGTAATCTGCATAAATAGCTTGTTAAAGAAATTGGTCTGTAATTGTTTACATTATTGGAATCTTTTCCAGGTTTGGGGGCAGGAATAATTATAGCTTTACACCATTCACCAGGAAATAAATTTCAAAGCCATAAGTCGTTATAAAACTCTAATGTCTTTGCCAAAGGTGCTAAATGGCAGATCATTTCAAAACAAACAGTGTCACCTCCAAGGGCAGATTTATTGCTGTTCAACAGAGCAAATTCCAACTCTTCCATATTAAATTTACGGTTATAATATATACCTTCTATTGTTTCAAAATTTATTGTTATTAATACTATATACTATTTTTCTTTGTGCAGAAATGCTCATCTAAATTTTTATCACTAAATTTTGCTAAATTTTCTTTTATTACATTACTTATTTCTTTGGGATCAAGTATTCTTTTCCCATCTTTTATTATGGCATGTCAAGGTGGTTTAACATGGGTACCATTTATTTTCCTGAATTTTTCTCATATTTTTTGCATGGGAGTATTATTAGAGAGACCTGATACATACTTCCTCCATGAGATGATTCTTCCTTGAATTACTTCTCTTTTAAATTTTGCAGATATTTTGTTGTACAGAGGTTTCAATGTATCAATTTCTAATAATAATAGTCATTTTTAATAAAGTTACTTCTAATATCAGTAATGTTTTGTTTATTTTACTGAACTTTCTATTCAAATTATCTAATCATCTTCCAATCTGGTGTTTTATTTTTATTAATTCTGTTAGTTTTTTAGACCACCATGGGACTTTGTGTTTTGTTGAATGAGCTTTTGATTTAGTATTGCTTTATCAGCAGCATTTTTAATGAAATCAACAAGAAACTCATTTGTTTCATTATGGTCTTTTAAATATTCAAATAGTGGGATATTCCTAGAGTGGAATTCATATTGCTCCCAATCTGCTTTATAAATGTTATATTGAGGGACACGCTTGGTGGGATTATTTTGTGATAATGAGATTAATATTGGGAAATGATCACTTGTATGCAAGTCGTCAACTGTGTTCCAATCCAACCTGTCAACTATGTTTGTTGTACATAGAGTTAAGTCAATTGAGGAAAATGTTCCATGTGCTTTAGAAAAGTATGTGCTGATTTCGTTATCTTTTATACAGCACATGTCATATGAATCTATGAATTCTTCTATTTTAATTCCTGCTCTATTTGAGTCTGTACAATTACAGTCCCACATCGGGTTGTGAGCATTAAAATCACCTACTATTAATGTAGGTTCCTTGGCACTATTAAGTAATTCTTTAAGTTTGTTAAAGTCATAATTTTTATTAGGTTGGTTGTATAAATTATAAATTACATAATTATCGTTCTTTCTTGTGGCATTTTCAGTTCCGTATTGTATATGTAATACATGCATTCTTTGGATCTTGCATGATGATTCTGCCGACAGTTTATACATTTTGGTTCGCTGCAATTCCATTGTGTGGCATGTTCTTCAGATCCACAATATGCACATACAGGTTCATTTCTATAATATTTTTTTATATGCCCATGTTTACTAGTTTTGACACTGTAGTGGCTTTGGGATAGGGCGGTATTTCTCTATTTTGACCTAAAAATTTTATTTTTTGGGGTAGATCTTGACCATCAAATTTTATTTTTGTGATTTTTAACATTTTCTTATTTTTTTGTTTACTCAGTATATTATACACCTCACAATCTTGGACTCTGGGATATCTTTTTTTAAGAGAGTCCAAGAGAATATTCTTTTCGATTGGTTCGTCAATGCTCTCGGGAAGCACAATGGTACCCTGAATGCTATTCATAGTGTCATGTTTTTTTTTTTTATTTTTACACTTATATTATCTATTGCTGTTACAGACACAGACATATAGTTCTCAGATTGACTCTGCTGTGGCTTCTATAAGCCACGTCTTATCTCTTATTTGTCTAAACGACATTTCTGTCATTGAATGTCTGTTTAATGGGTAGTTCTATAACTTTAGGGCTGAAATTTTCCATTCTGTTTCTAAGGTTAGAAACCTTGACCAACTTCCACTCCCAAAGAGGGAGTCAAAGTGAGTCAAGGTTGGGTCAAGACGATATTTACTTCTTTTGGGTTTGTTTTGTACTGGAGCGTAAGGTTCCAGTGTAATTACATTAGTATTTTTTTCTAGTTTTTACAGAGCGAAGTTGTCAGAGGAGGTTGCAGCAGTTGTCACCTGTGCCGAGTCGCTACCATCAAAGGGCCCAGGGGTACTTAAATCTTTAACACTACTGAGCATAAAGATTGAGGTACAGTATATAAAAAGAAAATAAGTAAACCTGAAAATCTTAAAAAGATATCATCAGCCTTTCATGGAGTTTATTCTTCCACCAATGGCACAAGTGAAAACCGACTCCCAAATGTCCGCGTTCCTACCCTACCCCACAGGGGATGGCACAACAGGATTAAAGTGGCCCAAGTGTAAGCCAACCCCGCTTGCTAGGACTGTAGGGTTTTACAAGAATACTATCTTCCCACTCTAATCATGTTATGGGCAAACCGGACAGAATGCCGAGATTCCTATCCCCAGAACCAGACGCCCCTGGAATCCATGGTCCAACCCCGAAGAATAGTTCCGCCTGACATCTCTCAGGTCCGAACATTATCTGGCAGTTGATGGTCCTACCACAGTTCCCACTATTTAGCTTCGGATATAAACCCAACCCCAATTATGATATCTTTTCCTATTTATCAGGTCCAATAAATTTTAGCAAAAGCGGAAAATTCCAAAAAAATTAATTCAAATAAATATATAATGGTATATGGGGCTCTTGGACTCAAACCCGGAAACAGATTCCTGGGGTTCAAGAGCCCCCTCACCACGTCAAGGTGGTCCCAAATCGAGGGGGTCAAAACTGCAATGCCACTACCCTTCGCACTGACTGTCCTAGACTGTGGGGTACCCCTCCTTAGTGGATTTGACTTTTGTCCTTACTGCAAGAGCACACACACACACTGCAAAATCAAATAGCGCCATTGGTCAACCTAGCCCAGAGAAGGTTTGCATGTCTGTCTGGACAAGAGGCTAGGCAGTGCATACCAGCCATCATCACATATCTGCAGATCACCTTTATGATGCTTCACTTATTTTGCTGTCATTCAGTATACTCTCAGCATTTATACTGCTGCTGCATTATTACAGTTCCAACCTTTTCTAATGTTATCCAAAGGAGTTTAATCGTGTTTTCCTGCACATTTTGATTAAAAGAAAATTATGAAGAGTGCTCTGCTTAAATGTATGAGGCAATATCTTTGGTTCATCACCCTTAACCCTCTCTGGAATACAACAGGTAAGAGTCAGCAATGAAACGGGTCGTGTTATACCTCGGCTAGTTCCAGCAATTTGATAAGCAAAGCTACAGGTTATGCGAAGTGCAATTGTGTTTGGAAGTAAACATTTTATTCACATTTCTCGTCATTTCCCTTGTTACCTTCGAATTATTCGATGTGGTTTATTAATTTTTTTGGTACTCCTGACTTGGTAGATCATTCATGAATTTAATCCGAATAGTTATGAGTTACGTGAAAATAACAGAAATCATCGGATTTTTGTTACGTTATGCCTTGCGTTCAGTGTGGTCTTCAATGTGCTGGTAATTTATCAACGCTACTTGCAAAATTCAGGAAGATTTAGTTAACATGATCGAGTCGACCGTATTTCATTGTTTCTACCAAAAGGCCCAGGTCTGAATTATGACCAGGCAGCAGCATTTATCAAAATAAGTTGCAGACGTAAACTATCTAACAAACTCACATTTAACTGCAATCCGACCGCTACCTAAAATTCCCAGTAGAGGAAATGTAAGCGCTTTCACAACGTATCACCGAAATTATTCTCTGTCAAGTAGATACAATCTGGCCATCGAGTCTTATTCTTATAGCTTTTTGTCCCTTAAATCATTTTTACGAAGATTCGTTATTGGCCGTTATCGGAACTTCCATCTTTTCTAGTCTTTTTTCTCTTTTCTTTTTTCATCCACAGATTTTTTCTCCACTCAATCTCTTTTTCATTTGCACTTCCATCCACTTCACGTTTGTCTGATGAGCTGTAAAAGGTAATAGAGACGTCAAACTCTCTAAGTGGCAT
>NC_089744.1:54774098-54781598 GCF_040412425.1 Macrobrachium rosenbergii
TCTTGGTTTATATGCCTTTAATTCTCTTTTACCGAAACGCAACTGGAAGAGGAGGCCTCTCATCTTTACGAGTCTCGCTGCCAAGTTATTATCGTAATCAACGACGTGTCAAGGTCATAACCATCTTCAATTATACTTACTTCTACTAATTCAGATGAAAAGGTGTTTACTTCTTCCTGTGATCATTTTTTGCGCCGTTTCATTAATGTTCCCTGCATACACAATCGTTTCCATTATATACTGCTCTATTTCCTTCCAACATTTCTTAAGTATCCTCGGCATTTTCTTGTTTTTGGTGAGTATCGACAGTGGCCTGACACTTTCTTTTCCATTCTCCCTCTAAAATGACCTTGCTTTTAATATCTTCCCTTTTTCAAGAGTAACTGGGTTGAGAGATTCTGCCCACAGTGGCTGAATATCAGTCGACTATTGTTTTTTCATTCTGTTATTACTAGTAGTATCTTCTTGTTCCTGGGGTCTAATAACTGTAACTTCAGCATTTACTGTACTTCCTGAATACTGTCTAACATGGCTTGATTTCCTTCTACCGGTCTTCTATTCTCACCAGCGGCTGTGCTTATCTCTTTTCTGTATTAGCCAAAGCCAGGAAAAAATCTCTTGAAAAATGCTGGCTTTTTCACAATCTTTTCCTTGTGATCTTCCATTCTGCATTTGAACTGCGTTTCCTTTAGTCCCTTGCGTGATACTGAAACTTTTAAATGCTGAATGGAAAGAAAATAGTATACTTCACTTCAGTGCAGTTTCAAGTCTTGATTCAGTTCTGCAATTATTTCCAAGGTCCATCAGGATATCTGTTATATTTAGCAGAATCATTTCTTCCATATATACTTAAAATACTCCTGAGAGCACTATTATGTCTCTCATAAGGAACATTTCCTACTAGAATATAAGTAATTACTGAGCTCAGGTTTAATACTCTTCCATGTTCATTTCCAGTGATGTTCACCTTTCCATCATCACACTTCTCTACAACGTCCATAGTTAACTACCAAAATTTTGATGATGTTCCGCACCGCTGCAATACAATGCCACTGTATCTTCATTCACTTACACTGAAAATTATATCACACCTCCAGTAACAAAAATGTAGAAGCTTCATGCCACAGATACTCACGTCAAGAAGTTTTCGGAAACGCTTAAAATTTCGTATTAGATCAGGGAATAATTTCATAATAGATTTTATCTCCTCTATTCATTATAGATGACATTGGTTCCCCAGTAGGTATCTTATTTCATAAAAGAGGTTTTACTTACACAGACCATCGGCTTAGTGAATTACAGACGTTATGACACTGAACCAATAAGGGAAAGTTGACTGTAGTTATGAATACGCATGATTACCTTATCAAAGCCTACAGAATTCAAAGTGATGCTAGTACTTCAAAAAACCAACTTCATGTACCGAGTAATCAGAGTCTTCAAATGTAATTTTATTTTCCATCGGCTAAAATAAAGATTCTATTATCATATGTCGTTGCTTACTCTTCTCCCCAACTTGCTTGTATAAATAAACATTGAAATTTAGAGTACCGTCATACAAAAACTACCTTAAAATGTAGGGAACCGTAACACAAAGGAAAAAGGAGTATACATAATTCCATGTTGTGATTGTATGAAAAATTACGTTGGGGCCAGTATGGGATTAAGAATTCGTCTGGAAAAACAGAGAAGTGGTTGCTCTATTGGTTTCCAAAAAGTGCTGTAGCTAACCATGCTTTAGATCTTCATCATGGAATGGATTTTAATAACACAAAAATCGAATATGTGGAACCAGTATTCAATATAAGATGGTCGCTGAAGGGGCAATTCTTCACACGTTGCATTTCCTATGATATATATTTTGATCAAGAATAAGATATCATTAGTAAAATCCTTTTTAGATCATTTTTCAAGCTGCAAGTATTCCTGTGGAACCTCTATTTTCTCTTGCATGGACTCGTAATATGGTCGCAACAGATCACAGGCGCCGAAGGAGAGCAACCCTGCAAGAAACCAGAGTTGACTATCAGAAAATGACCCGGCAAAGGGATCGTAAAAGAGTTCGCAACAGGGTGCTCAGTATTCTGTTTCCCAGTAACTCGTAAGTCTGTATTTCGGACGCGGCTCACATGTTAGTAACCACTTTACTATGCGAGGGTACACAAAAGTGTTAACAGTGCTACGGTATATCAAGTGTTACAGGAGTCATCCCTCCCATGCTCACTGTCGAATAGAAGCTTCATCATTCAAAACAAATCATGCCCTGTTAATACAATTCAGTGCATAACTTTGGCCTACTATTTAGTTTATTTTGTAATTTGCACTCAACAGCTGAAGAGGCATTGCGACAAGTGAGAGAGCTAATGGGGACCCACAGATACTAGCCGTCAATAAATCAGTCGACTCCTCTTCAAACAGTAGCAACCACCTGACACGGGCTCCCACTCCGATTGCTTGCCACACGCGAAGTTGGAAACGATAAAGAAACTACTCTAAATGCCACCAGGGAGAAAAACCAAGAGTTTAATTTTCAAGACTTTCAGCATCTGACGGTTTCATATATAAATTAGATTTTATATCTGCATTATACGCGATTTTAACCTAAATTTTTGCTTCACCAATGGGTTTTATTCGATTATAATAATTCTTAAAATGTTATTATTGTGCATGGCTAGAGTTCCGACAAATAAGTAGTCTCATATACTGCGCAAGTCATAATTCACACTTGCAATCAAAATCATATATATACATATATATATGCGTGTGTGTTTGTGTGTGCGCATAAATATACATACATACATATATATATATATATATATATATATATATATATATATATATATATATATATATATATATATATATATATATATATAGCTTTTTATCACATCACCGTGATTCATATACAATCAGTAAGCTACAAACGTCCTTTATTATCAATTCGCTCTACCTCGGAAATAATATATTTTCATATATGTTACCGAAGGGGAATTTTTTTATTTTTACTTTTTTTTAGTTGATAATAAGTTCGTCGTCCCGGTAACATATATGAAAATATATTATTTCCGAGGTAGAGCGAATTGGATATTAAAGGACGTTTGTAGCTTACTGATTATATTTATATATATATATATATATATATATATATATATATATATATATATATATATATATATATATATATATATATATATAAAGATTCATCACGTTCCATATTTTCGAGATTCAGTATATATATATATATATATATATATATATATATATATATATATATATATATATATATATAGTATATAGATAGATAGATAGATAGATAGATAGATATATGATTTTGACTACAAGTGCAAATTGTGTAAAATATATATATGCATATGATTTTACATAATTTCTATCTGCAATCAAAACCAGATGAGCAGTATACTAATGAAAAACTTCGAAATTATACTTAGGGGCAAAAATGACAACATTTTCAGCGCCCTCTACCTTTACATTACCTCACTTTTAACCGTGATATGAACTCACTTTACTATATTCTCAAACTTACCGCACTATCGCTCAATAAGCAAACAAATTAAATCCCATTTCTTGTTTGTATTAACATTGTACTCCTTCAGATTCTAAGTGCATATAAAGAGACTCCCTTATGTATACTCCTATGCAATGCTATACTCCAGTAATTCTTACAATAAATGTCCTTTGCTCTCTTTCCTTTTATACAAAGGACTACAGTAATTTATTCTTTTGATCTGTTTCAGTGCATCGACCACCAGCCCAATAATAAAAATACTGTGGGCCACCTCTTTTTCGAGTTGCGATAAATAAAGCATAGATCATAAACATTTTGGACTGAAATATATTTCTTAAACAAGATTTAAAACCTGAAGATCATCATTGTATTTTTTTTAATATGAATAATACAATACAATGAAGGGTGAATTATTCATCTGGATAAAATTGTTCTTACTGCAACTGCAATATATTAAAAAATATATGTACCAATCTCTAGTTTATTACAAAATATACTTAAAGTAGTCTGGACCACCCAAAATGTCACCATGGACCACCAGCTGAGAACTAGCGCACTATAGGGAACTACCAAAATACATTCACACCAGAATAAAGCGTTATCTTAATTGCAAAACCCTTAACTCCTGGTGTCTTCCTATCCTTCAAATTTCCATTCTGACATACATTCTCATACTCACCTTGTCTTCTTTCTATTATGCATCTTTCAAGTTTCATCCGTTCACCTATTTCACACACAAGGGCTTCAACAAACCTATTCTTTCGCACCCTACACACATTTAATCTTGTTCCCCTTTCCAATGTAGTTATTCCTGGAAAATCGCTGCTGCCCGATGTCCCTCACCTAGAATGTTCGAAATTTTCCATTATCTCTAACCGCTTCTGTATCATCATCCCTATCCCATTTTTCACTGAAGGGCGACAATCAATTCTTTCATATCAAATCTCATTTGTCTTACTTCCCACAGGTACATGCTTTACCCTTCATCTCAACAGAAACCAATTATTTTTTTTATTTTCTCTTAAAAAAATTAATACTGAAACCAATCAGTCGATACCATTACATATAGCAATTTCATTTACATCCACCCCGCTTCGCCATTTCATTCTCCCATAAAAGCACTTCACTTTGGAAACCCGCATATTTTTTTACTTCTACCAACTTCCTTCCAGAAAACAATTCCACAGGAACGAAATTCGACTGACATTCCTTTCAAACCTACAGTCTTATACAGCATTTTTCCAATTAATAACCTTTAATGACCATCGTTCTTCAAGTGTGAGGCACATGCTAATGTCCCTGAACTTTTCATCTCATTCTGAACTTTTCACGTATGAATAGTAATTGCTTACTATCACCATTTCTCCTCCCAGCTTCATTCAACACCACAATCCATGGAATCAAAACTGATTTTTTTTTTCGCTCGACCTCAGTGTTGCTGACAAAAAGGTGTCACGACTTCCTAAACCACCAACTCCCCTTTTTACTACAGGTTCAATACACATTACAGAGCTATAACGTCCAGCTTTCTCTCTTAAAATACTTAGGAACAAATATTAGATACCACCACATTCACATACATTAAAAACCCCAAATATTTAATACCTTATTATCTCTCTTTATATTTCAAAAAACAGTATGGTGCATGGGTCTGAAAAACCAATGACCAAAGCCAACTGGCAGCTTCACACCATCTCTTTCACAGTAACGTACAAGAGCAACAGACAGAACCCACTGGCTTCACTCCATTAGGTTCATCTGATTTTCATGGGGACAATCCCCTCCAAAGAGTTCATAATTTTTTACTATTCATTCCTCTCCTTAGGCAAGCAGTGGACAATCCCCTAACGCCAACCGATTCGTGAATGAACAGATACTGTTTGCAGGTGATACCATATTAGTGATATGAAAGAGAAGCCGTAGACACTAATAGAGTCTGAACGTGTTTGATAAGAGGAGAAAGTTACACATGGATTTCATGAAATTATTAAGTTATGGGAAGATGCGAAGCTGGGAAAATAGTTACAAAAGACCAGTAGAAGAAGTGAGGTGGCTGATACATAAAGCAGTTTGATCTAACGAAGGAAGAGGTGGCCCACATAACAGGTGTAGCAAGGAATGAAGCAGAATCTCTATAGACCTTCATAGAAATGAAAGGTGGATTGTGAATATGAATATAAGATAAACCGGAAAAAGTTAGGATAAAGCGTTTGCGTCGTAGGTACGGCAGCAAGAGTTGACAGAATGGGACACGGAGACAAATAAATTCGACAAAAAATTTGACACATGAGAATGATAGTTTTGCTTTTTTTATTTACGTAACAGTCAGGTCACACGGAGAGAACAGAGGGCGCTTTGTTCATGAAAAAGTGCCTAATTCGAAGGTTCGTAGAGGAAAGAGGAGAGAGACGGATGATCATAATATCTAGAAAGCACTGGATTTCGTGTAAGAGCTGTGTGTTTGTGTGTGTGTGTGTCGTAAATTTTGTGTAGTGGGAAAGACATGGCCATGGACCTTAGCGCAGGTGTGTGAGATTATCTATACTGGCAGTTCAATTTTTCCTCAACAGGTGAAGAAACATGTACCATCCCTGTTTGAGAAACCACTTTACCGTGATATATATACATACATACATATATATATATATATATATATATATATATATATATATATATATATATATATATATATATATATATATATATATATCTATATATATCTATAGAGAGAGAGAGAGAGAGAGAGAGAGAGAGAGAGAGAGAGAGGGAGAGAGAGAGAGAGAGAGAGAGCATTCTCTCTGTTAGCTTTAGCATCGTCAATCCTACCCCTTTATCATTAACCTCTCCCTACCTCAAACATATTTGCGTTAACTACGTCCGTACAATTAATATTTTCTTTGTTTTCACTTTTACTTTAAGCAACTAATGATCGAACAGACCTCCTGTTGCTCTCCACCTGACTAAAATATCTCTCTACTTTCTATTCTACCTAATGGTATTTACACAATATAAAGGATCTATTTTCCTTGCCATTCGCTCTTTCCCAAATAACCTCGATTACTCCAGGCACTCGCAACTCTTCGTCTATCATCTCCCTTTGCAACTGAATCCTCCTTCATTGGCGCACATTCACGTCCCCTAAACCAAGCCAGGCAAATATTCAAGTTCCCTCTGAATTTCTTACTTATTTTTCAATCTTACAATCGCTGGACCTCGTAAATTTCCTATCAAAACTTTTTCCTTCAGACCCTATAAAGTTTCAAGCACGTTACACTCGGACTGACATGTCAAAATTTCTTTCACGCATCTGCTTAGATTTCTTAACTAAAGACTTTTCCACTCTCGCCCTAAATCCCTCGGTCACACAAGAAACAATCGTCCTTGGCCATTTTCCTAATTCTGAACACACTACCATTTATCTCACCTTCATAATATTCCATTTCATCCCCTTTTTATTCTTGAAACATACCCACACCACTATCATTCATTCCTTATCTTTTGTATCACAACCATTATACAAAAATGAAAACAATATAACAGGAGTTTCAATGCAGATGTGTACGAGAGTACATTGTATGTATAAAATCTACATATAACAATAAATATTCTCATCGCCTGTGGCCTTAACAGCTGTGTAAGCCTTTGAAAACGAACTACAGTAAAAATTTGTAAATCTGTTCACCAAAAGGACAACGATCAAATCACTTTCCTGTGTATTTACAAAATACGGATATTCACAAAAAAGTAAACATTTATTTTCAGCAATCGTCTTATTCCATACCTTGTCTTTGCCGTAGCGTATAGTGATTTTTCTCCAGAAAGACAAATGACAACCTGTCAGTGAAACAGATCTGGCACAACCATACTGATTTAAGGGAATAATCTTATAAAAAATATTTTCATATATATACATAACGAGTTATCACAGCAACAATGAGCAAGACGTGATATATGTCAGCAAAAGATTATTACTA